>NC_134832.1:159252058-159336036 GCF_004210375.1 Tachypleus tridentatus | reverse complement strand
AAATATGTTTACATAGCTGACAAATTATATCCTTGTAAATAATGAAGCACAGCATTATTGTTGTATTGATATGTAGATTGTTAATGAAGAAAAGCAGCATTGTAAATATGTTTACATAGCTGACAAATTATATCTTGTAAATAATGAAGCACAGCATTATTGTTGTATTGATATGTAGATTGTTAATGAAGAAAAGCAGTATTGTAAATATGTTTACATAGTTGACAAATTATAATCCTGTAAATAATGAAGCACAGCATTATTGTTGTATTGATATGTAGATTGTTAATGAAGAAAAGCAGTATTGTAAATATGTTTACATAGTTGACAAATTATATCTTGTAAATAATGAAGCACAGCATTATTGTTGTATTGATATGTAGATTGTTAATGAAGAAAATCAGTATTGTAAATATGTTTACATAGTTGACAAATTATATCTTGTAAATAATGAAGCACAGCATTATTGTTGTATTGATATGTAGATTGTTAATGAAGAAAAGCAGTATTGTAAATATGTTTACATAGCTGACAAATTATATCCTTGTAAATAATGAAGCACAGCATTATTGTTGTATTGATATGTAGATTGTTAATGAAGAAAAGCAGTATTGTAAATATGTTTACATAGTTGACAAATTATAACCCTTGTAAATAATGAAGCACAGCATTATTGTTGTATTGATATGTAGATTGTTAATGAAGAAAAGCAGTATTGTAAATATGTTTACATAGTTGACAAATTATATCCTTGTAAATAATGAAGCAGCATTATTGTTGTATTGATATGTAGATTGTTAATGAAGAAAAGCAGTATTGTAAATATGTTTACATAGCTGACAAATTATAACCTTGTAAATAATGAAGCACAGCATTATTGTTGTATTGATATGTAGATTGTTAATGAAGAAAAGCAGTATTGTAAATATGTTTACATAGTTGACAAATTATATCTTGTAAATAATGAAGCACAGCATTATTGTTGTATTGATATGTAGATTGTTAATGAAGAAAATCAGTATTGTAAATATGTTTACATAGTTGACAAATTATATCCTTGTAAATAATGAAGCACAGCATTATTGTTGTATTGATATGTAGATTGTTAATGAAGAAAAGCAGCATTGTAAATATGTTTACATAGCTGACAAATTATATCCTTGTAAATAATGAAGCACAGCATTATTGTTGTATTGATATATGTAGATTGTTAATGAAGAAAAGCAGTATTGTAAATATGTTTACATAGCTTGACAAATTATATCCTTGTAAATAATGAAGCACAGCATTATTGTTGTATTGATATGTAGATTGTTAATGAAGAAAATCAGTATTGTAAATATGTTTACATAGCTGACAAATTATATCCTTGTAAATAATGAAGCACAGCATTATTGTTGTATTGATATGTAGATTGTTAATGAAGAAAAGCAGTATTGTAAATATGTTTACATAGTTGACAAATTATATCCTTGTAAATAATGAAGCACAGCATTATTGTTGTATTGATATGTAGATTGTTAATGAAGAAAAGCAGCAGTTGTAAATATGTTTACATAGTTGACAAATTATATCCTTGTAAATAATGAAGCACAGCATTATTGTTGTATTGATATGTAGATTGTTAATGAAGAAAAGCAGTATTGTAAATATGTTTACATAGTTGACAAATTATATCCTTGTAAATAATGAAGCACAGCATTATTGTTGTATTGATATGTAGATTGTTAATGAAGAAAAGCAGTATTGTAAATATGTTTACATAGTTGACAAATTATATCCTTGTAAATAATGAAGCACAGCATTATTGTTGTATTGATATGTAGATTGTTAATGAAGAAAATCAGTATTGTAAATATGTTTACATAGTTGACAAATTATATCCTTGTAAATAATGAAGCACAGCATTATTGTTGTATTGATATGTAGATTGTTAATGAAGAAAAGCAGTATTGTAAATATGTTTACATAGTTGACAAATTATATCCTTGTAAATAATGAAGCACAGCATTATTGTTGTATTGATATGTAGATTGTTAATGAAGAAAAGCAGTATTGTAAATATGTTTACATAGTTGACAAATTATATCCTTGTAAATAATGAAGCACAGCATTATTGTTGTATTGATATGTAGATTGTTAATGAAGAAAAGCAGTATTGTAAATATGTTTACATAGTTGACAAATTATAACCTTGTAAATAATGAAGCACAGCATTATTGTTGTATTGATATGTAGATTGTTAATGAAGAAAAGCAGTATTGTAAATATGTTTACATAGTTGACAAATTATATCCTTGTAAATAATGAAGCACAGCATTATTGTTGTATTGATATGTAGATTGTTAATGAAGAAAAGCAGTATTGTAAATATGTTTACATAGTTGACAAATTATATCCTTGTAAATAATGAAGCACAGCATTATTGTTGTATTGATATGTAGATTGTTAATGAAGAAAAGCAGTATTGTAAATATGTTTACATAGCTGACAAATTATATCCTTGTAAATAATGAAGCACAGCATTATTGTTGTATTGATATGTAGATTGTTAATGAAGAAAAGCAGTATTGTAAATATGTTTACATAGTTGACAAATTATACCCTTGTAAATAATGAAGCACAGCATTATTGTTGTATTGATATGTAGATTGTTAATGAAGAAAAGCAGCATTGTAAATATGTTTACATAGTTGACAAATTATATCCTTGTAAATAATGAAGCACAGCATTATTGTTGTATTGATATGTAGATTGTTAATGAAGAAAAGCAGTATTGTAAATATGTTTACATAGCTGACAAATTATAATCTTGTAAATAATGAAGCACAGCATTATTGTTGTATTGATATGTAGATTGTTAATGAAGAAAAGCAGTATTGTAAATATGTTTACATAGTTGACAAATTATATCTTGTAAATAATGAAGCACAGCATTATTGTTGTATTGATATGTAGATTGTTAATGAAGAAAATCAGTATTGTAAATATGTTTACATAGTTGACAAATTATATCCTTGTAAATAATGAAGCACAGCATTATTGTTGTATTGATATGTAGATTGTTAATGAAGAAAAGCAGTATTGTAAATATGTTTACATAGTTGACAAATTATATCCTTGTAAATAATGAAGCACAGCATTATTGTTGTATTGATATGTAGATTGTTAATGAAGAAAAGCAGTATTGTAAATATGTTTACATAGTTGACAAATTATATCCTTGTAAATAATGAAGCACAGCATTATTGTTGTATTGATATGTAGATTGTTAATGAAGAAAAGCAGTATTGTAAATATGTTTACATAGCTGACAAATTATATCCTTGTAAATAATGAAGCACAGCATTATTGTTGTATTGATATGTAGATTGTTAATGAAGAAAAGCAGTATTGTAAATATGTTTACATAGTTGACAAATTATATCCTTGTAAATAATGAAGCACAGCATTATTGTTGTATTGATATGTAGATTGTTAATGAAGAAAAGCAGCATTGTAAATATGTTTACATAGTTGACAAATTATATCCTTGTAAATAATGAAGCACAGCATTATTGTTGTATTGATATGTAGATTGTTAATGAAGAAAAGCAGTATTGTAAATATGTTTACATAGCTGACAAATTATATCCTTGTAAATAATGAAGCACAGCATTATTGTTGTATTGATATGTAGATTGTTAATGAAGAAAATCAGTATTGTAAATATGTTTACATAGCTGACAAATTATATCCTTGTAAATAATGAAGCACAGCATTATTGTTGTATTGATATGTAGATTGTTAATGAAGAAAAGCAGTATTGTAAATATGTTTACATAGTTGACAAATTATATCCTTGTAAATAATGAAGCACAGCATTATTGTTGTATTGATATGTAGATTGTTAATGAAGAAAATCAGTATTGTAAATATGTTTACATAGTTGACAAATTATATCTTGTAAATAATGAAGTACAGCATTATTGTTGTATTGATATGTAGATTGTTAATGAAGAAAAGCAGTATTGTAAATATGTTTACATAGTTGACAAATTATATCCTTGTAAATAATGAAGCACAGCATTATTGTTGTATTGATATGTAGATTGTTAATGAAGAAAAGCAGTATTGTAAATATGTTTACATAGTTGACAAATTATACCTTGTAAATAATGAAGCACAGCATTATTGTTGTATTGATATGTAGATTGTTAATGAAGAAAAGCAGTATTGTAAATATGTTTACATAGCTGACAAATTATATCCTTGTAAATAATGAAGCACAGCATTATTGTTGTATTGATATGTAGATTGTTAATGAAGAAAAGCAGTATTGTAAATATGTTTACATAGTTGACAAATTATATCTTGTAAATAATGAAGCACAGCATTATTGTTGTATTGATATGTAGATTGTTAATGAAGAAAATCAGTATTGTAAATATGTTTACATAGTTGACAAATTATATCCTTGTAAATAATGAAGCACAGCATTATTGTTGTATTGATATGTAGATTGTTAATGAAGAAAAGCAGTATTGTAAATATGTTTACATAGTTGACAAATTATATCTTGTAAATAATGAAGCACAGCATTATTGTTGTATTGATATGTAGATTGTTAATGAAGAAAAGCAGTATTGTAAATATGTTTACATAGTTGACAAATTATATCCTTGTAAATAATGAAGCACAGCATTATTGTTGTATTGATATGTAGATTGTTAATGAAGAAAAGCAGTATTGTAAATATGTTTACATAGTTGACAAATTATATCCTTGTAAATAATGAAGCACAGCATTATTGTTGTATTGATATGTAGATTGTTAATGAAGAAAATCAGTATTGTAAATATGTTTACATAGTTGACAAATTATATCCTTGTAAATAATGAAGCACAGCATTATTGTTGTATTGATATGTAGATTGTTAATGAAGAAAAGCAGCATTGTAAATATGTTTACATAGTTGACAAATTATATCCTTGTAAATAATGAAGCACAGCATTATTGTTGTATTGATATGTAGATTGTTAATGAAGAAAAGCAGTATTGTAAATATGTTTACATAGTTGACAAATTATATCTTGTAAATAATGAAGCACAGCATTATTGTTGTATTGATATGTAGATTGTTAATGAAGAAAAGCAGCATTGTAAATATGTTTACATAGCTGACAAATTATATCCTTGTAAATAATGAAGCACAGCATTATTGTTGTATTGATATGTAGATTGTTAATGAAGAAAAGCAGTATTGTAAATATGTTTACATAGTTGACAAATTATATCCTTGTAAATAATGAAGCACAGCATTATTGTTGTATTGATATGTAGATTGTTAATGAAGAAAAGCAGTATTGTAAATATGTTTACATAGTTGACAAATTATACCTTGTAAATAATGAAGCACAGCATTATTGTTGTATTGATATGTAGATTGTTAATGAAGAAAAGCAGTATTGTAAATATGTTTACATAGTTGACAAATTATACCTTGTAAATAATGAAGCACAGCATTATTGTTGTATTGATATGTAGATTGTTAATGAAGAAAAGCAGTATTGTAAATATGTTTACATAGCTGACAAATTATATCCTTGTAAATAATGAAGCACAGCATTATTGTTGTATTGATATGTAGATTGTTAATGAAGAAAAGCAGTATTGTAAATATGTTTACATAGTTGACAAATTATATCCTTGTAAATAATGAAGCACAGCATTATTGTTGTATTGATATGTAGATTGTTAATGAAGAAAAGCAGCATTGTAAATATGTTTACATAGTTGACAAATTATATCCTTGTAAATAATGAAGCACAGCATTATTGTTGTATTGATATGTAGATTGTTAATGAAGAAAATCAGTATTGTAAATATGTTTACATAGTTGACAAATTATATCTTGTAAATAATGAAGCACAGCATTATTGTTGTATTGATATGTAGATTGTTAATGAAGAAAAGCAGTATTGTAAATATGTTTACATAGTTGACAAATTATATCCTTGTAAATAATGAAGCACAGCATTATTGTTGTATTGATATGTAGATTGTTAATGAAGAAAAGCAGTATTGTAAATATGTTTACATAGTTGACAAATTATATCTTGTAAATAATGAAGCACAGCATTATTGTTGTATTGATATGTAGATTGTTAATGAAGAAAATCAGTATTGTAAATATGTTTACATAGCTGACAAATTATATCCTTGTAAATAATGAAGTACAGCATTATTGTTGTATTGATATGTAGATTGTTAATGAAGAAAAGCAGCATTGTAAATATGTTTACATAGTTGACAAATTATATCCTTGTAAATAATGAAGCACAGCATTATTGTTGTATTGATATGTAGATTGTTAATGAAGAAAAGCAGCATTGTAAATATGTTTACATAGTTGACAAATTATATCCTTGTAAATAATGAAGCACAGCATTATTGTTGTATTGATATGTAGATTGTTAATGAAGAAAAGCAGTATTGTAAATATGTTTACATAGCTGACAAATTATATCCTTGTAAATAATGAAGCACAGCATTATTGTTGTATTGATATGTAGATTGTTAATGAAGAAAAGCAGTATTGTAAATATGTTTACATAGTTGACAAATTATATCCTTGTAAATAATGAAGCACAGCATTATTGTTGTATTGATATGTAGATTGTTAATGAAGAAAAGCAGTATTGTAAATATGTTTACATAGTTGACAAATTATATCCTTGTAAATAATGAAGCACAGCATTATTGTTGTATTGATATGTAGATTGTTAATGAAGAAAATCAGTATTGTAAATATGTTTACATAGCTGACAAATTATATCCTTGTAAATAATGAAGCACAGCATTATTGTTGTATTGATATGTAGATTGTTAATGAAGAAAAGCAGTATTGTAAATATGTTTACATAGTTGACAAATTATATCCTTGTAAATAATGAAGCACAGCATTATTGTTGTATTGATATGTAGATTGTTAATGAAGAAAATCAGTATTGTAAATATGTTTACATAGTTGACAAATTATACCTTGTAAATAATGAAGCACAGCATTATTGTTGTATTGATATGTAGATTGTTAATGAAGAAAAGCAGTATTGTAAATATGTTTACATAGTTGACAAATTATATCTTGTAAATAATGAAGCACAGCATTATTGTTGTATTGATATGTAGATTGTTAATGAAGAAAATCAGTATTGTAAATATGTTTACATAGCTGACAAATTATATCCTTGTAAATAATGAAGCACAGCATTATTGTTGTATTGATATGTAGATTGTTAATGAAGAAAAGCAGTATTGTAAATATGTTTACATAGTTGACAAATTATACCCTTGTAAATAATGAAGCACAGCATTATTGTTGTATTGATATGTAGATTGTTAATGAAGAAAAGCAGTATTGTAAATATGTTTACATAGTTGACAAATTATATCCTTGTAAATAATGAAGCACAGCATTATTGTTGTATTGATATGTAGATTGTTAATGAAGAAAATCAGCATTGTAAATATGTTTACATAGTTGACAAATTATATCCTTGTAAATAATGAAGCACAGCATTATTGTTGTATTGATATGTAGATTGTTAATGAAGAAAAGCAGCATTGTAAATATGTTTACATAGCTGACAAATTATATCTTGTAAATAATGAAGCACAGCATTATTGTTGTATTGATATGTAGATTGTTAATGAAGAAAAGCAGTATTGTAAATATGTTTACATAGTTGACAAATTATATCCTTGTAAATAATGAAGCACAGCATTATTGTTGTATTGATATGTAGATTGTTAATGAAGAAAAGCAGTATTGTAAATATGTTTACATAGTTGACAAATTATATCCTTGTAAATAATGAAGCACAGCATTATTGTTGTATTGATATGTAGATTGTTAATGAAGAAAATCAGTATTGTAAATATGTTTACATAGCTGACAAATTATATCCTTGTAAATAATGAAGCACAGCATTATTGTTGTATTGATATGTAGATTGTTAATGAAGAAAAGCAGTATTGTAAATATGTTTACATAGCTGACAAATTATATCCTTGTAAATAATGAAGCACAGCATTATTGTTGTATTGATATGTAGATTGTTAATGAAGAAAATCAGCATTGTAAATATGTTTACATAGCTGACAAATTATATCCTTGTAAATAATGAAGCACAGCATTATTGTTGTATTGATATGTAGATTGTTAATGAAGAAAAGCAGTATTGTAAATATGTTTACATAGCTGACAAATTATATCCTTGTAAATAATGAAGCACAGCATTATTGTTGTATTGATATGTAGATTGTTAATGAAGAAAAGCAGCATTGTAAATATGTTTACATAGTTGACAAATTATAACCTTGTAAATAATGAAGCACAGCATTATTGTTGTATTGATATGTAGATTGTTAATGAAGAAAAGCAGTATTGTAAATATGTTTACATAGCTGACAAATTATACCTTGTAAATAATGAAGCACAGCATTATTGTTGTATTGATATGTAGATTGTTAATGAAGAAAAGCAGTATTGTAAATATGTTTACATAGTTGACAAATTATATCCTTGTAAATAATGAAGCACAGCATTATTGTTGTATTGATATGTAGATTGTTAATGAAGAAAAGCAGCATTGTAAATATGTTTACATAGTTGACAAATTATATCCTTGTAAATAATGAAGCACAGCATTATTGTTGTATTGATATGTAGATTGTTAATGAAGAAAAGCAGCATTGTAAATATGTTTACATAGTTGACAAATTATATCCTTGTAAATAATGAAGCACAGCATTATTGTTGTATTGATATGTAGATTGTTAATGAAGAAAAGCAGTATTGTAAATATGTTTACATAGTTGACAAATTATACCTTGTAAATAATGAAGCACAGCATTATTGTTGTATTGATATGTAGATTGTTAATGA
The DNA here is from genome assembly GCF_004210375.1 of Tachypleus tridentatus. NCBI lineage: Eukaryota > Metazoa > Arthropoda > Merostomata > Xiphosura > Limulidae > Tachypleus > Tachypleus tridentatus. Next base: position 159,327,107 of record NC_134832.1, on the reverse strand, counting down.
AGAAAATCAGCATTGTAAATATGTTTACATAGCTGACAAATTATATCCTTGTAAATAATGAAGCACAGCATTATTGTTGTATTGATATGTAGATTGTTAATGAAGAAAAGCAGTATTGTAAATATGTTTACATAGCTGACAAATTATATCTTGTAAATAATGAAGCACAGCATTATTGTTGTATTGATATGTAGATTGTTAATGAAGAAAAGCAGCATTGTAAATATGTTTACATAGTTGACAAATTATATCCTTGTAAATAATGAAGCACAGCATTATTGTTGTATTGATATGTAGATTGTTAATGAAGAAAAGCAGTATTGTAAATATGTTTACATAGTTGACAAATTATATCCTTGTAAATAATGAAGCACAGCATTATTGTTGTATTGATATGTAGATTGTTAATGAAGAAAAGCAGTATTGTAAATATGTTTACATAGCTGACAAATTATATCCTTGTAAATAATGAAGCACAGCATTATTGTTGTATTGATATGTAGATTGTTAATGAAGAAAAGCAGTATTGTAAATATGTTTACATAGTTGACAAATTATACCTTGTAAATAATGAAGCACAGCATTATTGTTGTATTGATATGTAGATTGTTAATGAAGAAAAGCAGCATTGTAAATATGTTTACATAGTTGACAAATTATAATCTTGTAAATAATGAAGCACAGCATTATTGTTGTATTGATATGTAGATTGTTAATGAAGAAAAGCAGTATTGTAAATATGTTTACATAGTTGACAAATTATATCTTGTAAATAATGAAGCACAGCATTATTGTTGTATTGATATGTAGATTGTTAATGAAGAAAAGCAGTATTGTAAATATGTTTACATAGTTGACAAATTATATCTTGTAAATAATGAAGCACAGCATTATTGTTGTATTGATATGTAGATTGTTAATGAAGAAAAGCAGTATTGTAAATATGTTTACATAGTTGACAAATTATATCCTTGTAAATAATGAAGCACAGCATTATTGTTGTATTGATATGTAGATTGTTAATGAAGAAAATCAGTATTGTAAATATGTTTACATAGTTGACAAATTATATCCTTGTAAATAATGAAGCACAGCATTATTGTTGTATTGATATGTAGATTGTTAATGAAGAAAATCAGTATTGTAAATATGTTTACATAGTTGACAAATTATATCCTTGTAAATAATGAAGCACAGCATTATTGTTGTATTGATATGTAGATTGTTAATGAAGAAAAGCAGTATTGTAAATATGTTTACATAGTTGACAAATTATACCTTGTAAATAATGAAGCACAGCATTATTGTTGTATTGATATGTAGATTGTTAATGAAGAAAAGCAGTATTGTAAATATGTTTACATAGTTGACAAATTATATCCTTGTAAATAATGAAGCACAGCATTATTGTTGTATTGATATGTAGATTGTTAATGAAGAAAAGCAGTATTGTAAATATGTTTACATAGCTGACAAATTATATCCTTGTAAATAATGAAGCACAGCATTATTGTTGTATTGATATGTAGATTGTTAATGAAGAAAAGCAGCATTGTAAATATGTTTACATAGTTGACAAATTATATCCTTGTAAATAATGAAGCACAGCATTATTGTTGTATTGATATGTAGATTGTTAATGAAGAAAAGCAGTATTGTAAATATGTTTACATAGTTGACAAATTATAATCTTGTAAATAATGAAGTACAGCATTATTGTTGTATTGATATGTAGATTGTTAATGAAGAAAAGCAGTATTGTAAATATGTTTACATAGTTGACAAATTATATCCTTGTAAATAATGAAGCACAGCATTATTGTTGTATTGATATGTAGATTGTTAATGAAGAAAAGCAGTATTGTAAATATGTTTACATAGCTGACAAATTATATCCTTGTAAATAATGAAGCACAGCATTATTGTTGTATTGATATGTAGATTGTTAATGAAGAAAATCAGCATTGTAAATATGTTTACATAGCTGACAAATTATATCTTGTAAATAATGAAGCACAGCATTATTGTTGTATTGATATGTAGATTGTTAATGAAGAAAAGCAGTATTGTAAATATGTTTACATAGTTGACAAATTATATCCTTGTAAATAATGAAGCACAGCATTATTGTTGTATTGATATGTAGATTGTTAATGAAGAAAAGCAGTATTGTAAATATGTTTACATAGCTGACAAATTATATCCTTGTAAATAATGAAGCACAGCATTATTGTTGTATTGATATGTAGATTGTTAATGAAGAAAAGCAGTATTGTAAATATGTTTACATAGTTGACAAATTATATCCTTGTAAATAATGAAGCACAGCATTATTGTTGTATTGATATGTAGATTGTTAATGAAGAAAAGCAGCATTGTAAATATGTTTACATAGCTGACAAATTATATCCTTGTAAATAATGAAGCACAGCATTATTGTTGTATTGATATGTAGATTGTTAATGAAGAAAAGCAGTATTGTAAATATGTTTACATAGTTGACAAATTATATCTTGTAAATAATGAAGCACAGCATTATTGTTGTATTGATATGTAGATTGTTAATGAAGAAAAGCAGTATTGTAAATATGTTTACATAGTTGACAAATTATATCCTTGTAAATAATGAAGCACAGCATTATTGTTGTATTGATATGTAGATTGTTAATGAAGAAAAGCAGTATTGTAAATATGTTTACATAGCTGACAAATTATATCCTTGTAAATAATGAAGCACAGCATTATTGTTGTATTGATATGTAGATTGTTAATGAAGAAAATCAGTATTGTAAATATGTTTACATAGTTGACAAATTATATCCTTGTAAATAATGAAGCACAGCATTATTGTTGTATTGATATGTAGATTGTTAATGAAGAAAATCAGCATTGTAAATATGTTTACATAGTTGACAAATTATATCTTGTAAATAATGAAGCACAGCATTATTGTTGTATTGATATGTAGATTGTTAATGAAGAAAAGCAGTATTGTAAATATGTTTACATAGTTGACAAATTATATCCTTGTAAATAATGAAGCACAGCATTATTGTTGTATTGATATGTAGATTGTTAATGAAGAAAAGCAGTATTGTAAATATGTTTACATAGTTGACAAATTATAACCTTGTAAATAATGAAGCACAGCATTATTGTTGTATTGATATGTAGATTGTTAATGAAGAAAAGCAGCATTGTAAATATGTTTACATAGCTGACAAATTATATCCTTGTAAATAATGAAGCACAGCATTATTGTTGTATTGATATGTAGATTGTTAATGAAGAAAAGCAGTATTGTAAATATGTTTACATAGCTGACAAATTATATCCTTGTAAATAATGAAGCACAGCATTATTGTTGTATTGATATGTAGATTGTTAATGAAGAAAATCAGCATTGTAAATATGTTTACATAGCTGACAAATTATATCCTTGTAAATAATGAAGCACAGCATTATTGTTGTATTGATATGTAGATTGTTAATGAAGAAAAGCAGTATTGTAAATATGTTTACATAGCTGACAAATTATATCCTTGTAAATAATGAAGCACAGCATTATTGTTGTATTGATATGTAGATTGTTAATGAAGAAAAGCAGTATTGTAAATATGTTTACATAGTTGACAAATTATATCCTTGTAAATAATGAAGCACAGCATTATTGTTGTATTGATATGTAGATTGTTAATGAAGAAAAGCAGTATTGTAAATATGTTTACATAGCTGACAAATTATATCCTTGTAAATAATGAAGCACAGCATTATTGTTGTATTGATATGTAGATTGTTAATGAAGAAAAGCAGTATTGTAAATATGTTTACATAGTTGACAAATTATATCCTTGTAAATAATGAAGCACAGCATTATTGTTGTATTGATATGTAGATTGTTAATGAAGAAAAGCAGTATTGTAAATATGTTTACATAGCTGACAAATTATAACCCTTGTAAATAATGAAGCACAGCATTATTGTTGTATTGATATGTAGATTGTTAATGAAGAAAAGCAGCATTGTAAATATGTTTACATAGTTGACAAATTATATCCTTGTAAATAATGAAGCACAGCATTATTGTTGTATTGATATGTAGATTGTTAATGAAGAAAAGCAGTATTGTAAATATGTTTACATAGCTGACAAATTATATCCTTGTAAATAATGAAGCACAGCATTATTGTTGTATTGATATGTAGATTGTTAATGAAGAAAAGCAGTATTGTAAATATGTTTACATAGCTGACAAATTATATCCTTGTAAATAATGAAGCACAGCATTATTGTTGTATTGATATGTAGATTGTTAATGAAGAAAATCAGTATTGTAAATATGTTTACATAGTTGACAAATTATAACCTTGTAAATAATGAAGCACAGCATTATTGTTGTATTGATATGTAGATTGTTAATGAAGAAAAGCAGTATTGTAAATATGTTTACATAGTTGACAAATTATATCTTGTAAATAATGAAGCACAGCATTATTGTTGTATTGATATGTAGATTGTTAATGAAGAAAAGCAGCATTGTAAATATGTTTACATAGTTGACAAATTATATCCTTGTAAATAATGAAGCACAGCATTATTGTTGTATTGATATGTAGATTGTTAATGAAGAAAAGCAGTATTGTAAATATGTTTACATAGTTGACAAATTATATCCTTGTAAATAATGAAGCACAGCATTATTGTTGTATTGATATGTAGATTGTTAATGAAGAAAAGCAGTATTGTAAATATGTTTACATAGTTGACAAATTATATCCTTGTAAATAATGAAGCACAGCATTATTGTTGTATTGATATGTAGATTGTTAATGAAGAAAAGCAGTATTGTAAATATGTTTACATAGCTGACAAATTATATCCTTGTAAATAATGAAGCACAGCATTATTGTTGTATTGATATGTAGATTGTTAATGAAGAAAAGCAGTATTGTAAATATGTTTACATAGCTGACAAATTATATCTTGTAAATAATGAAGCACAGCATTATTGTTGTATTGATATGTAGATTGTTAATGAAGAAAAGCAGCATTGTAAATATGTTTACATAGTTGACAAATTATATCTTGTAAATAATGAAGCACAGCATTATTGTTGTATTGATATGTAGATTGTTAATGAAGAAAAGCAGTATTGTAAATATGTTTACATAGTTGACAAATTATATCCTTGTAAATAATGAAGCACAGCATTATTGTTGTATTGATATGTAGATTGTTAATGAAGAAAATCAGTATTGTAAATATGTTTACATAGTTGACAAATTATATCCTTGTAAATAATGAAGCACAGCATTATTGTTGTATTGATATGTAGATTGTTAATGAAGAAAAGCAGTATTGTAAATATGTTTACATAGCTGACAAATTATACCCTTGTAAATAATGAAGCACAGCATTATTGTTGTATTGATATGTAGATTGTTAATGAAGAAAAGCAGCATTGTAAATATGTTTACATAGTTGACAAATTATATCCTTGTAAATAATGAAGCACAGCATTATTGTTGTATTGATATGTAGATTGTTAATGAAGAAAATCAGCATTGTAAATATGTTTACATAGCTGACAAATTATAACCTTGTAAATAATGAAGCACAGCATTATTGTTGTATTGATATGTAGATTGTTAATGAAGAAAAGCAGTATTGTAAATATGTTTACATAGTTGACAAATTATATCCTTGTAAATAATGAAGCACAGCATTATTGTTGTATTGATATGTAGATTGTTAATGAAGAAAAGCAGTATTGTAAATATGTTTACATAGTTGACAAATTATATCCTTGTAAATAATGAAGCACAGCATTATTGTTGTATTGATATGTAGATTGTTAATGAAGAAAATCAGTATTGTAAATATGTTTACATAGTTGACAAATTATAATCTTGTAAATAATGAAGCACAGCATTATTGTTGTATTGATATGTAGATTGTTAATGAAGAAAAGCAGTATTGTAAATATGTTTACATAGCTGACAAATTATAACCCTGTAAATAATGAAGCACAGCATTATTGTTGTATTGATATGTAGATTGTTAATGAAGAAAAGCAGTATTGTAAATATGTTTACATAGCTGACAAATTATATCCTTGTAAATAATGAAGCACAGCATTATTGTTGTATTGATATGTAGATTGTTAATGAAGAAAAGCAGTATTGTAAATATGTTTACATAGTTGACAAATTATATCCTTGTAAATAATGAAGCACAGCATTATTGTTGTATTGATATGTAGATTGTTAATGAAGAAAAGCAGCATTGTAAATATGTTTACATAGTTGACAAATTATATCTTGTAAATAATGAAGCACAGCATTATTGTTGTATTGATATGTAGATTGTTAATGAAGAAAAGCAGTATTGTAAATATGTTTACATAGTTGACAAATTATATCCTTGTAAATAATGAAGCACAGCATTATTGTTGTATTGATATGTAGATTGTTAATGAAGAAAAGCAGCATTGTAAATATGTTTACATAGCTGACAAATTATATCCTTGTAAATAATGAAGCACAGCATTATTGTTGTATTGATATGTAGATTGTTAATGAAGAAAAGCAGTATTGTAAATATGTTTACATAGTTGACAAATTATATCCTTGTAAATAATGAAGCACAGCATTATTGTTGTATTGATATGTAGATTGTTAATGAAGAAAAGCAGTATTGTAAATATGTTTACATAGTTGACAAATTATATCCTTGTAAATAATGAAGCACAGCATTATTGTTGTATTGATATGTAGATTGTTAATGAAGAAAAGCAGTATTGTAAATATGTTTACATAGTTGACAAATTATATCCTTGTAAATAATGAAGCACAGCATTATTGTTGTATTGATATGTAGATTGTTAATGAAGAAAAGCAGTATTGTAAATATGTTTACATAGTTGACAAATTATATCTTGTAAATAATGAAGCACAGCATTATTGTTGTATTGATATGTAGATTGTTAATGAAGAAAATCAGTATTGTAAATATGTTTACATAGTTGACAAATTATATCCTTGTAAATAATGAAGCACAGCATTATTGTTGTATTGATATGTAGATTGTTAATGAAGAAAAGCAGTATTGTAAATATGTTTACATAGTTGACAAATTATATCCTTGTAAATAATGAAGCACAGCATTATTGTTGTATTGATATGTAGATTGTTAATGAAGAAAATCAGTATTGTAAATATGTTTACATAGTTGACAAATTATATCCTTGTAAATAATGAAGCACAGCATTATTGTTGTATTGATATGTAGATTGTTAATGAAGAAAAGCAGTATTGTAAATATGTTTACATAGTTGACAAATTATACCTTGTAAATAATGAAGCACAGCATTATTGTTGTATTGATATGTAGATTGTTAATGAAGAAAAGCAGTATTGTAAATATGTTTACATAGTTGACAAATTATACCCTTGTAAATAATGAAGCACAGCATTATTGTTGTATTGATATGTAGATTGTTAATGAAGAAAAGCAGCATTGTAAATATGTTTACATAGTTGACAAATTATATCCTTGTAAATAATGAAGCACAGCATTATTGTTGTATTGATATGTAGATTGTTAATGAAGAAAAGCAGTATTGTAAATATGTTTACATAGCTGACAAATTATATCCTTGTAAATAATGAAGCACAGCATTATTGTTGTATTGATATGTAGATTGTTAATGAAGAAAAGCAGTATTGTAAATATGTTTACATAGCTGACAAATTATATCCTTGTAAATAATGAAGCACAGCATTATTGTTGTATTGATATGTAGATTGTTAATGAAGAAAAGCAGCATTGTAAATATGTTTACATAGTTGACAAATTATATCCTTGTAAATAATGAAGCACAGCATTATTGTTGTATTGATATGTAGATTGTTAATGAAGAAAAGCAGTATTGTAAATATGTTTACATAGCTGACAAATTATATCCTTGTAAATAATGAAGCACAGCATTATTGTTGTATTGATATGTAGATTGTTAATGAAGAAAAGCAGTATTGTAAATATGTTTACATAGTTGACAAATTATATCCTTGTAAATAATGAAGCACAGCATTATTGTTGTATTGATATGTAGATTGTTAATGAAGAAAAGCAGTATTGTAAATATGTTTACATAGTTGACAAATTATACCTTGTAAATAATGAAGCACAGCATTATTGTTGTATTGATATGTAGATTGTTAATGAAGAAAAGCAGCATTGTAAATATGTTTACATAGTTGACAAATTATATCCTTGTAAATAATGAAGCACAGCATTATTGTTGTATTGATATGTAGATTGTTAATGAAGAAAATCAGTATTGTAAATATGTTTACATAGTTGACAAATTATATCCTTGTAAATAATGAAGCACAGCATTATTGTTGTATTGATATGTAGATTGTTAATGAAGAAAAGCAGTATTGTAAATATGTTTACATAGCTGACAAATTATAACCTTGTAAATAATGAAGCACAGCATTATTGTTGTATTGATATGTAGATTGTTAATGAAGAAAAGCAGTATTGTAAATATGTTTACATAGTTGACAAATTATATCCTTGTAAATAATGAAGCACAGCATTATTGTTGTATTGATATGTAGATTGTTAATGAAGAAAAGCAGTATTGTAAATATGTTTACATAGTTGACAAATTATACCTTGTAAATAATGAAGCACAGCATTATTGTTGTATTGATATGTAGATTGTTAATGAAGAAAAGCAGTATTGTAAATATGTTTACATAGCTGACAAATTATATCCTTGTAAATAATGAAGCACAGCATTATTGTTGTATTGATATGTAGATTGTTAATGAAGAAAAGCAGTATTGTAAATATGTTTACATAGCTGACAAATTATAACCTTGTAAATAATGAAGCACAGCATTATTGTTGTATTGATATGTAGATTGTTAATGAAGAAAAGCAGTATTGTAAATATGTTTACATAGTTGACAAATTATATCCTTGTAAATAATGAAGCACAGCATTATTGTTGTATTGATATGTAGATTGTTAATGAAGAAAAGCAGTATTGTAAATATGTTTACATAGTTGACAAATTATATCCTTGTAAATAATGAAGCACAGCATTATTGTTGTATTGATATGTAGATTGTTAATGAAGAAAAGCAGTATTGTAAATATGTTTACATAGTTGACAAATTATACCTTGTAAATAATGAAGCACAGCATTATTGTTGTATTGATATGTAGATTGTTAATGAAGAAAAGCAGTATTGTAAATATGTTTACATAGCTGACAAATTATAACCTTGTAAATAATGAAGCACAGCATTATTGTTGTATTGATATGTAGATTGTTAATGAAGAAAAGCAGTATTGTAAATATGTTTACATAGTTGACAAATTATATCCTTGTAAATAATGAAGCACAGCATTATTGTTGTATTGATATGTAGATTGTTAATGAAGAAAATCAGTATTGTAAATATGTTTACATAGTTGACAAATTATATCCTTGTAAATAATGAAGCACAGCATTATTGTTGTATTGATATGTAGATTGTTAATGAAGAAAAGCAGTATTGTAAATATGTTTACATAGTTGACAAATTATAACCCTTGTAAATAATGAAGCACAGCATTATTGTTGTATTGATATGTAGATTGTTAATGAAGAAAAGCAGCATTGTAAATATGTTTACATAGTTGACAAATTATACCTTGTAAATAATGAAGCACAGCATTATTGTTGTATTGATATGTAGATTGTTAATGAAGAAAAGCAGTATTGTAAATATGTTTACATAGTTGACAAATTATATCCTTGTAAATAATGAAGCACAGCATTATTGTTGTATTGATATGTAGATTGTTAATGAAGAAAAGCAGTATTGTAAATATGTTTACATAGTTGACAAATTATATCCTTGTAAATAATGAAGCACAGCATTATTGTTGTATTGATATGTAGATTGTTAATGAAGAAAATCAGTATTGTAAATATGTTTACATAGTTGACAAATTATATCCTTGTAAATAATGAAGCACAGCATTATTGTTGTATTGATATGTAGATTGTTAATGAAGAAAAGCAGCATTGTAAATATGTTTACATAGTTGACAAATTATATCCTTGTAAATAATGAAGCACAGCATTATTGTTGTATTGATATGTAGATTGTTAATGAAGAAAAGCAGCATTGTAAATATGTTTACATAGTTGACAAATTATATCCTTGTAAATAATGAAGCACAGCATTATTGTTGTATTGATATGTAGATTGTTAATGAAGAAAAGCAGTATTGTAAATATGTTTACATAGTTGACAAATTATATCTTGTAAATAATGAAGCACAGCATTATTGTTGTATTGATATGTAGATTGTTAATGAAGAAAATCAGTATTGTAAATATGTTTACATAGTTGACAAATTATATCCTTGTAAATAATGAAGCACAGCATTATTGTTGTATTGATATGTAGATTGTTAATGAAGAAAATCAGTATTGTAAATATGTTTACATAGCTGACAAATTATATCCTTGTAAATAATGAAGCACAGCATTATTGTTGTATTGATATGTAGATTGTTAATGAAGAAAAGCAGCATTGTAAATATGTTTACATAGTTGACAAATTATAACCTTGTAAATAATGAAGCACAGCATTATTGTTGTATTGATATGTAGATTGTTAATGAAGAAAAGCAGTATTGTAAATATGTTTACATAGTTGACAAATTATATCTTGTAAATAATGAAGCACAGCATTATTGTTGTATTGATATGTAGATTGTTAATGAAGAAAAGCAGTATTGTAAATATGTTTACATAGTTGACAAATTATATCCTTGTAAATAATGAAGCACAGCATTATTGTTGTATTGATATGTAGATTGTTAATGAAGAAAAGCAGTATTGTAAATATGTTTACATAGTTGACAAATTATAACCTTGTAAATAATGAAGCACAGCATTATTGTTGTATTGATATGTAGATTGTTAATGAAGAAAAGCAGTATTGTAAATATGTTTACATAGCTGACAAATTATATCCTTGTAAATAATGAAGCACAGCATTATTGTTGTATTGATATGTAGATTGTTAATGAAGAAAAGCAGCATTGTAAATATGTTTACATAGCTGACAAATTATATCCTTGTAAATAATGAAGCACAGCATTATTGTTGTATTGATATGTAGATTGTTAATGAAGAAAAGCAGTATTGTAAATATGTTTACATAGCTGACAAATTATATCCTTGTAAATAATGAAGCACAGCATTATTGTTGTATTGATATGTAGATTGTTAATGAAGAAAAGCAGTATTGTAAATATGTTTACATAGCTGACAAATTATATCCTTGTAAATAATGAAGCACAGCATTATTGTTGTATTGATATGTAGATTGTTAATGAAGAAAAGCAGTATTGTAAATATGTTTACATAGTTGACAAATTATATCCTTGTAAATAATGAAGCACAGCATTATTGTTGTATTGATATGTAGATTGTTAATGAAGAAAAGCAGCATTGTAAATATGTTTACATAGCTGACAAATTATATCCTTGTAAATAATGAAGCACAGCATTATTGTTGTATTGATATGTAGATTGTTAATGAAGAAAAGCAGTATTGTAAATATGTTTACATAGTTGACAAATTATACCTTGTAAATAATGAAGCACAGCATTATTGTTGTATTGATATGTAGATTGTTAATGAAGAAAAGCAGTATTGTAAATATGTTTACATAGTTGACAAATTATATCCTTGTAAATAATGAAGCACAGCATTATTGTTGTATTGATATGTAGATTGTTAATGAAGAAAAGCAGCATTGTAAATATGTTTACATAGTTGACAAATTATATCCTTGTAAATAATGAAGCACAGCATTATTGTTGTATTGATATGTAGATTGTTAATGAAGAAAAGCAGTATTGTAAATATGTTTACATAGTTGACAAATTATACCCTTGTAAATAATGAAGTACAGCATTATTGTTGTATTGATATGTAGATTGTTAATGAAGAAAAGCAGTATTGTAAATATGTTTACATAGTTGACAAATTATATCCTTGTAAATAATGAAGCACAGCATTATTGTTGTATTGATATGTAGATTGTTAATGAAGAAAAGCAGTATTGTAAATATGTTTACATAGTTGACAAATTATACCCTTGTAAATAATGAAGCACAGCATTATTGTTGTATTGATATGTAGATTGTTAATGAAGAAAATCAGCATTGTAAATATGTTTACATAGTTGACAAATTATAACCTTGTAAATAATGAAGCACAGCATTATTGTTGTATTGATATGTAGATTGTTAATGAAGAAAAGCATTGTAAATATGTTTACATAGCTGACAAATTATATCCTTGTAAATAATGAAGCACAGCATTATTGTTGTATTGATATGTAGATTGTTAATGAAGAAAAGCAGTATTGTAAATATGTTTACATAGTTGACAAATTATATCCTTGTAAATAATGAAGCACAGCATTATTGTTGTATTGATATGTAGATTGTTAATGAAGAAAAGCAGTATTGTAAATATGTTTACATAGTTGACAAATTATAACCTTGTAAATAATGAAGCACAGCATTATTGTTGTATTGATATGTAGATTGTTAATGAAGAAAAGCAGTATTGTAAATATGTTTACATAGTTGACAAATTATATCTTGTAAATAATGAAGCACAGCATTATTGTTGTATTGATATGTAGATTGTTAATGAAGAAAAGCAGCATTGTAAATATGTTTACATAGTTGACAAATTATATCCTTGTAAATAATGAAGCACAGCATTATTGTTGTATTGATATGTAGATTGTTAATGAAGAAAAGCAGTATTGTAAATATGTTTACATAGTTGACAAATTATATCCTTGTAAATAATGAAGCACAGCATTATTGTTGTATTGATATGTAGATTGTTAATGAAGAAAATCAGTATTGTAAATATGTTTACATAGTTGACAAATTATACCTTGTAAATAATGAAGCACAGCATTATTGTTGTATTGATATGTAGATTGTTAATGAAGAAAAGCAGTATTGTAAATATGTTTACATAGCTGACAAATTATAACCTTGTAAATAATGAAGCACAGCATTATTGTTGTATTGATATGTAGATTGTTAATGAAGAAAAGCAGTATTGTAAATATGTTTACATAGTTGACAAATTATATCCTTGTAAATAATGAAGCACAGCATTATTGTTGTATTGATATGTAGATTGTTAATGAAGAAAAGCAGTATTGTAAATATGTTTACATAGTTGACAAATTATATCTTGTAAATAATGAAGCACAGCATTATTGTTGTATTGATATGTAGATTGTTAATGAAGAAAATCAGCATTGTAAATATGTTTACATAGCTGACAAATTATATCCTTGTAAATAATGAAGCACAGCATTATTGTTGTATTGATATGTAGATTGTTAATGAAGAAAAGCAGTATTGTAAATATGTTTACATAGCTGACAAATTATATCCTTGTAAATAATGAAGCACAGCATTATTGTTGTATTGATATGTAGATTGTTAATGAAGAAAAGCAGTATTGTAAATATGTTTACATAGTTGACAAATTATAACCTTGTAAATAATGAAGCACAGCATTATTGTTGTATTGATATGTAGATTGTTAATGAAGAAAAGCAGTATTGTAAATATGTTTACATAGTTGACAAATTATATCCTTGTAAATAATGAAGCACAGCATTATTGTTGTATTGATATGTAGATTGTTAATGAAGAAAAGCAGTATTGTAAATATGTTTACATAGTTGACAAATTATATCCTTGTAAATAATGAAGCACAGCATTATTGTTGTATTGATATGTAGATTGTTAATGAAGAAAAGCAGTATTGTAAATATGTTTACATAGTTGACAAATTATATCCTTGTAAATAATGAAGTACAGCATTATTGTTGTATTGATATGTAGATTGTTAATGAAGAAAAGCAGTATTGTAAATATGTTTACATAGTTGACAAATTATATCCTTGTAAATAATGAAGCACAGCATTATTGTTGTATTGATATGTAGATTGTTAATGAAGAAAAGCAGTATTGTAAATATGTTTACATAGTTGACAAATTATATCCTTGTAAATAATGAAGCACAGCATTATTGTTGTATTGATATGTAGATTGTTAATGAAGAAAAGCAGTATTGTAAATATGTTTACATAGTTGACAAATTATACCCTTGTAAATAATGAAGCACAGCATTATTGTTGTATTGATATGTAGATTGTTAATGAAGAAAATCAGTATTGTAAATATGTTTACATAGTTGACAAATTATATCTTGTAAATAATGAAGCACAGCATTATTGTTGTATTGATATGTAGATTGTTAATGAAGAAAAGCAGCATTGTAAATATGTTTACATAGTTGACAAATTATATCCTTGTAAATAATGAAGCACAGCATTATTGTTGTATTGATATGTAGATTGTTAATGAAGAAAAGCAGTATTGTAAATATGTTTACATAGCTGACAAATTATATCCTTGTAAATAATGAAGCACAGCATTATTGTTGTATTGATATGTAGATTGTTAATGAAGAAAAGCAGTATTGTAAATATGTTTACATAGCTGACAAATTATAACCTTGTAAATAATGAAGCACAGCATTATTGTTGTATTGATATGTAGATTGTTAATGAAGAAAAGCAGTATTGTAAATATGTTTACATAGTTGACAAATTATATCCTTGTAAATAATGAAGCACAGCATTATTGTTGTATTGATATGTAGATTGTTAATGAAGAAAAGCAGTATTGTAAATATGTTTACATAGTTGACAAATTATATCCTTGTAAATAATGAAGCACAGCATTATTGTTGTATTGATATGTAGATTGTTAATGAAGAAAAGCAGTATTGTAAATATGTTTACATAGCTGACAAATTATATCCTTGTAAATAATGAAGCACAGCATTATTGTTGTATTGATATGTAGATTGTTAATGAAGAAAAGCAGTATTGTAAATATGTTTACATAGTTGACAAATTATATCCTTGTAAATAATGAAGCACAGCATTATTGTTGTATTGATATGTAGATTGTTAATGAAGAAAAGCAGTATTGTAAATATGTTTACATAGTTGACAAATTATATCCTTGTAAATAATGAAGCACAGCATTATTGTTGTATTGATATGTAGATTGTTAATGAAGAAAAGCAGTATTGTAAATATGTTTACATAGCTGACAAATTATATCTTGTAAATAATGAAGCACAGCATTATTGTTGTATTGATATGTAGATTGTTAATGAAGAAAAGCAGTATTGTAAATATGTTTACATAGCTGACAAATTATATCCTTGTAAATAATGAAGCACAGCATTATTGTTGTATTGATATGTAGATTGTTAATGAAGAAAAGCAGTATTGTAAATATGTTTACATAGTTGACAAATTATATCCTTGTAAATAATGAAGCACAGCATTATTGTTGTATTGATATGTAGATTGTTAATGAAGAAAAGCAGTATTGTAAATATGTTTACATAGTTGACAAATTATACCTTGTAAATAATGAAGCACAGCATTATTGTTGTATTGATATGTAGATTGTTAATGAAGAAAAGCAGTATTGTAAATATGTTTACATAGTTGACAAATTATATCCTTGTAAATAATGAAGCACAGCATTATTGTTGTATTGATATGTAGATTGTTAATGAAGAAAAGCAGTATTGTAAATATGTTTACATAGTTGACAAATTATATCCTTGTAAATAATGAAGCACAGCATTATTGTTGTATTGATATGTAGATTGTTAATGAAGAAAAGCAGTATTGTAAATATGTTTACATAGTTGACAAATTATATCCTTGTAAATAATGAAGCACAGCATTATTGTTGTATTGATATGTAGATTGTTAATGAAGAAAAGCAGTATTGTAAATATGTTTACATAGTTGACAAATTATATCCTTGTAAATAATGAAGCACAGCATTATTGTTGTATTGATATGTAGATTGTTAATGAAGAAAAGCAGCATTGTAAATATGTTTACATAGTTGACAAATTATATCCTTGTAAATAATGAAGCACAGCATTATTGTTGTATTGATATGTAGATTGTTAATGAAGAAAAGCAGTATTGTAAATATGTTTACATAGTTGACAAATTATATCCTTGTAAATAATGAAGCACAGCATTATTGTTGTATTGATATGTAGATTGTTAATGAAGAAAAGCAGTATTGTAAATATGTTTACATAGTTGACAAATTATATCCTTGTAAATAATGAAGCACAGCATTATTGTTGTATTGATATGTAGATTGTTAATGAAGAAAAGCAGCATTGTAAATATGTTTACATAGTTGACAAATTATATCCTTGTAAATAATGAAGCACAGCATTATTGTTGTATTGATATGTAGATTGTTAATGAAGAAAAGCAGTATTGTAAATATGTTTACATAGTTGACAAATTATACCTTGTAAATAATGAAGCACAGCATTATTGTTGTATTGATATGTAGATTGTTAATGAAGAAAAGCAGTATTGTAAATATGTTTACATAGCTGACAAATTATATCTTGTAAATAATGAAGCACAGCATTATTGTTGTATTGATATGTAGATTGTTAATGAAGAAAAGCAGCATTGTAAATATGTTTACATAGTTGACAAATTATATCCTTGTAAATAATGAAGCACAGCATTATTGTTGTATTGATATGTAGATTGTTAATGAAGAAAAGCAGTATTGTAAATATGTTTACATAGTTGACAAATTATAACCTTGTAAATAATGAAGCACAGCATTATTGTTGTATTGATATGTAGATTGTTAATGAAGAAAAGCAGTATTGTAAATATGTTTACATAGTTGACAAATTATATCTTGTAAATAATGAAGCACAGCATTATTGTTGTATTGATATGTAGATTGTTAATGAAGAAAAGCAGTATTGTAAATATGTTTACATAGTTGACAAATTATATCCTTGTAAATAATGAAGCACAGCATTATTGTTGTATTGATATGTAGATTGTTAATGAAGAAAAGCAGTATTGTAAATATGTTTACATAGCTGACAAATTATATCCTTGTAAATAATGAAGCACAGCATTATTGTTGTATTGATATGTAGATTGTTAATGAAGAAAAGCAGTATTGTAAATATGTTTACATAGCTGACAAATTATATCCTTGTAAATAATGAAGCACAGCATTATTGTTGTATTGATATGTAGATTGTTAATGAAGAAAAGCAGTATTGTAAATATGTTTACATAGCTGACAAATTATATCCTTGTAAATAATGAAGCACAGCATTATTGTTGTATTGATATGTAGATTGTTAATGAAGAAAAGCAGTATTGTAAATATGTTTACATAGTTGACAAATTATATCCTTGTAAATAATGAAGCACAGCATTATTGTTGTATTGATATGTAGATTGTTAATGAAGAAAAGCAGTATTGTAAATATGTTTACATAGTTGACAAATTATATCCTTGTAAATAATGAAGCACAGCATTATTGTTGTATTGATATGTAGATTGTTAATGAAGAAAAGCAGTATTGTAAATATGTTTACATAGTTGACAAATTATATCCTTGTAAATAATGAAGCACAGCATTATTGTTGTATTGATATGTAGATTGTTAATGAAGAAAATCAGTATTGTAAATATGTTTACATAGTTGACAAATTATATCCTTGTAAATAATGAAGCACAGCATTATTGTTGTATTGATATGTAGATTGTTAATGAAGAAAAGCAGTATTGTAAATATGTTTACATAGTTGACAAATTATATCCTTGTAAATAATGAAGCACAGCATTATTGTTGTATTGATATGTAGATTGTTAATGAAGAAAAGCAGTATTGTAAATATGTTTACATAGCTGACAAATTATAACCTTGTAAATAATGAAGCACAGCATTATTGTTGTATTGATATGTAGATTGTTAATGAAGAAAAGCAGTATTGTAAATATGTTTACATAGTTGACAAATTATATCTTGTAAATAATGAAGCACAGCATTATTGTTGTATTGATATGTAGATTGTTAATGAAGAAAATCAGTATTGTAAATATGTTTACATAGTTGACAAATTATATCCTTGTAAATAATGAAGCACAGCATTATTGTTGTATTGATATGTAGATTGTTAATGAAGAAAAGCAGTATTGTAAATATGTTTACATAGTTGACAAATTATATCCTTGTAAATAATGAAGCACAGCATTATTGTTGTATTGATATGTAGATTGTTAATGAAGAAAAGCAGTATTGTAAATATGTTTACATAGTTGACAAATTATAACCTTGTAAATAATGAAGCACAGCATTATTGTTGTATTGATATGTAGATTGTTAATGAAGAAAAGCAGTATTGTAAATATGTTTACATAGTTGACAAATTATATCCTTGTAAATAATGAAGCACAGCATTATTGTTGTATTGATATGTAGATTGTTAATGAAGAAAAGCAGTATTGTAAATATGTTTACATAGTTGACAAATTATAACCTTGTAAATAATGAAGCACAGCATTATTGTTGTATTGATATGTAGATTGTTAATGAAGAAAAGCAGTATTGTAAATATGTTTACATAGCTGACAAATTATATCCTTGTAAATAATGAAGCACAGCATTATTGTTGTATTGATATGTAGATTGTTAATGAAGAAAAGCAGTATTGTAAATATGTTTACATAGTTGACAAATTATATCCTTGTAAATAATGAAGCACAGCATTATTGTTGTATTGATATGTAGATTGTTAATGAAGAAAAGCAGTATTGTAAATATGTTTACATAGTTGACAAATTATATCCTTGTAAATAATGAAGTACAGCATTATTGTTGTATTGATATGTAGATTGTTAATGAAGAAAAGCAGTATTGTAAATATGTTTACATAGTTGACAAATTATATCCTTGTAAATAATGAAGCACAGCATTATTGTTGTATTGATATGTAGATTGTTAATGAAGAAAAGCAGTATTGTAAATATGTTTACATAGTTGACAAATTATATCTTGTAAATAATGAAGCACAGCATTATTGTTGTATTGATATGTAGATTGTTAATGAAGAAAAGCAGTATTGTAAATATGTTTACATAGTTGACAAATTATACCTTGTAAATAATGAAGCACAGCATTATTGTTGTATTGATATGTAGATTGTTAATGAAGAAAATCAGTATTGTAAATATGTTTACATAGTTGACAAATTATACCTTGTAAATAATGAAGTACAGCATTATTGTTGTATTGATATGTAGATTGTTAATGAAGAAAATCAGCATTGTAAATATGTTTACATAGTTGACAAATTATATCTTGTAAATAATGAAGCACAGCATTATTGTTGTATTGATATGTAGATTGTTAATGAAGAAAAGCAGCATTGTAAATATGTTTACATAGTTGACAAATTATATCCTTGTAAATAATGAAGCACAGCATTATTGTTGTATTGATATGTAGATTGTTAATGAAGAAAATCAGTATTGTAAATATGTTTACATAGTTGACAAATTATATCCTTGTAAATAATGAAGCACAGCATTATTGTTGTATTGATATGTAGATTGTTAATGAAGAAAAGCAGTATTGTAAATATGTTTACATAGTTGACAAATTATATTTGTAAATAATGAAGCACAGCATTATTGTTGTATTGATATGTAGATTGTTAATGAAGAAAAGCAGTATTGTAAATATGTTTACATAGCTGACAAATTATATCCTTGTAAATAATGAAGCACAGCATTATTGTTGTATTGATATGTAGATTGTTAATGAAGAAAAGCAGTATTGTAAAAATATGTTTACATAGTTGACAAATTATATCCTTGTAAATAATGAAGCACAGCATTATTGTTGTATTGATATGTAGATTGTTAATGAAGAAAAGCAGTATTGTAAATATGTTTACATAGTTGACAAATTATATCCTTGTAAATAATGAAGCACAGCATTATTGTTGTATTGATATGTAGATTGTTAATGAAGAAAAGCAGTATTGTAAATATGTTTACATAGTTGACAAATTATATCCTTGTAAATAATGAAGCACAGCATTATTGTTGTATTGATATGTAGATTGTTAATGAAGAAAAGCAGTATTGTAAATATGTTTACATAGCTGACAAATTATAACCTTGTAAATAATGAAGCACAGCATTATTGTTGTATTGATATGTAGATTGTTAATGAAGAAAAGCAGTATTGTAAATATGTTTACATAGTTGACAAATTATATCCTTGTAAATAATGAAGCACAGCATTATTGTTGTATTGATATGTAGATTGTTAATGAAGAAAAGCAGTATTGTAAATATGTTTACATAGCTGACAAATTATATCCTTGTAAATAATGAAGCACAGCATTATTGTTGTATTGATATGTAGATTGTTAATGAAGAAAAGCAGCATTGTAAATATGTTTACATAGTTGACAAATTATATCCTTGTAAATAATGAAGCACAGCATTATTGTTGTATTGATATGTAGATTGTTAATGAAGAAAAGCAGTATTGTAAATATGTTTACATAGTTGACAAATTATATCCTTGTAAATAATGAAGCACAGCATTATTGTTGTATTGATATGTAGATTGTTAATGAAGAAAAGCAGTATTGTAAATATGTTTACATAGTTGACAAATTATAACTTGTAAATAATGAAGCACAGCATTATTGTTGTATTGATATGTAGATTGTTAATGAAGAAAATCAGTATTGTAAATATGTTTACATAGTTGACAAATTATAACCTTGTAAATAATGAAGCACAGCATTATTGTTGTATTGATATGTAGATTGTTAATGAAGAAAAGCAGTATTGTAAATATGTTTACATAGTTGACAAATTATATCTTGTAAATAATGAAGCACAGCATTATTGTTGTATTGATATGTAGATTGTTAATGAAGAAAATCAGTATTGTAAATATGTTTACATAGTTGACAAATTATATCTTGTAAATAATGAAGCACAGCATTATTGTTGTATTGATATGTAGATTGTTAATGAAGAAAAGCAGTATTGTAAATATGTTTACATAGTTGACAAATTATACCCTTGTAAATAATGAAGCACAGCATTATTGTTGTATTGATATGTAGATTGTTAATGAAGAAAAGCAGTATTGTAAATATGTTTACATAGTTGACAAATTATAACCTTGTAAATAATGAAGCACAGCATTATTGTTGTATTGATATGTAGATTGTTAATGAAGAAAAGCAGTATTGTAAATATGTTTACATAGTTGACAAATTATATCCTTGTAAATAATGAAGCACAGCATTATTGTTGTATTGATATGTAGATTGTTAATGAAGAAAAGCAGTATTGTAAATATGTTTACATAGCTGACAAATTATATCCTTGTAAATAATGAAGCACAGCATTATTGTTGTATTGATATGTAGATTGTTAATGAAGAAAAGCAGTATTGTAAATATGTTTACATAGTTGACAAATTATATCCTTGTAAATAATGAAGCACAGCATTATTGTTGTATTGATATGTAGATTGTTAATGAAGAAAAGCAGTATTGTAAATATGTTTACATAGTTGACAAATTATATCCTTGTAAATAATGAAGCACAGCATTATTGTTGTATTGATATGTAGATTGTTAATGAAGAAAATCAGTATTGTAAATATGTTTACATAGTTGACAAATTATATCTTGTAAATAATGAAGCACAGCATTATTGTTGTATTGATATGTAGATTGTTAATGAAGAAAAGCAGTATTGTAAATATGTTTACATAGTTGACAAATTATAACCTTGTAAATAATGAAGCACAGCATTATTGTTGTATTGATATGTAGATTGTTAATGAAGAAAAGCAGTATTGTAAATATGTTTACATAGTTGACAAATTATATCCTTGTAAATAATGAAGCACAGCATTATTGTTGTATTGATATGTAGATTGTTAATGAAGAAAAGCAGTATTGTAAATATGTTTACATAGTTGACAAATTATATCTTGTAAATAATGAAGTACAGCATTATTGTTGTATTGATATGTAGATTGTTAATGAAGAAAAGCAGTATTGTAAATATGTTTACATAGCTGACAAATTATATCCTTGTAAATAATGAAGCACAGCATTATTGTTGTATTGATATGTAGATTGTTAATGAAGAAAAGCAGTATTGTAAATATGTTTACATAGTTGACAAATTATATCCTTGTAAATAATGAAGCACAGCATTATTGTTGTATTGATATGTAGATTGTTAATGAAGAAAATCAGTATTGTAAATATGTTTACATAGTTGACAAATTATACCCTTGTAAATAATGAAGCACAGCATTATTGTTGTATTGATATGTAGATTGTTAATGAAGAAAAGCAGTATTGTAAATATGTTTACATAGTTGACAAATTATATCCTTGTAAATAATGAAGCACAGCATTATTGTTGTATTGATATGTAGATTGTT
Source organism: Tachypleus tridentatus (assembly GCF_004210375.1). NCBI lineage: Eukaryota > Metazoa > Arthropoda > Merostomata > Xiphosura > Limulidae > Tachypleus > Tachypleus tridentatus. The sequence continues at coordinate 159,304,596 of NC_134832.1, read as the reverse complement.
AATGAAGAAAAGCAGTATTGTAAATATGTTTACATAGTTGACAAATTATATCCTTGTAAATAATGAAGCACAGCATTATTGTTGTATTGATATGTAGATTGTTAATGAAGAAAATCAGTATTGTAAATATGTTTACATAGTTGACAAATTATATCCTTGTAAATAATGAAGCACAGCATTATTGTTGTATTGATATGTAGATTGTTAATGAAGAAAAGCAGTATTGTAAATATGTTTACATAGTTGACAAATTATACCTTGTAAATAATGAAGCACAGCATTATTGTTGTATTGATATGTAGATTGTTAATGAAGAAAAGCAGTATTGTAAATATGTTTACATAGTTGACAAATTATATCCTTGTAAATAATGAAGCACAGCATTATTGTTGTATTGATATGTAGATTGTTAATGAAGAAAAGCAGTATTGTAAATATGTTTACATAGTTGACAAATTATATCTTGTAAATAATGAAGTACAGCATTATTGTTGTATTGATATGTAGATTGTTAATGAAGAAAAGCAGTATTGTAAATATGTTTACATAGTTGACAAATTATATCCTTGTAAATAATGAAGCACAGCATTATTGTTGTATTGATATGTAGATTGTTAATGAAGAAAATCAGCATTGTAAATATGTTTACATAGTTGACAAATTATAACCTTGTAAATAATGAAGCACAGCATTATTGTTGTATTGATATGTAGATTGTTAATGAAGAAAAGCAGTATTGTAAATATGTTTACATAGTTGACAAATTATATCCTTGTAAATAATGAAGCACAGCATTATTGTTGTATTGATATGTAGATTGTTAATGAAGAAAAGCAGTATTGTAAATATGTTTACATAGTTGACAAATTATACCCTTGTAAATAATGAAGCACAGCATTATTGTTGTATTGATATGTAGATTGTTAATGAAGAAAAGCAGTATTGTAAATATGTTTACATAGTTGACAAATTATATCCTTGTAAATAATGAAGCACAGCATTATTGTTGTATTGATATGTAGATTGTTAATGAAGAAAAAATGTAAATATGTTTACATAGTTGACAAATTATAAATAATGAAGTACCATTGTAAATAATGAAGCAGCATTATTGTTGTTGTATTGATATGTAGATTGTTAATGAAGAAAAGCAGTATTGTAAATATGTTTACATAGTTGACAAATTATATCCTTGTAAATAATGAAGCACAGCATTATTGTTGTATTGATATGTAGATTGTTAATGAAGAAAAGCAGTATTGTAAATATGTTTACATAGTTGACAAATTATATCCTTGTAAATAATGAAGCACAGCATTATTGTTGTATTGATATGTAGATTGTTAATGAAGAAAAGCAGCATTGTAAATATGTTTACATAGTTGACAAATTATACCCTTGTAAATAATGAAGCACAGCATTATTGTTGTATTGATATGTAGATTGTTAATGAAGAAAAGCAGTATTGTAAATATGTTTACATAGTTGACAAATTATAATGTAAATAATGAAGCACAGCATTATTGTTGTATTGATATGTAGATTGTTAATGAAGAAAAGCAGCATTGTAAATATGTTTACATAGTTGACAAATTATATCTTGTAAATAATGAAGCACAGCATTATTGTTGTATTGATATGTAGATTGTTAATGAAGAAAATCAGTATTGTAAATATGTTTACATAGTTGACAAATTATATCCTTGTAAATAATGAAGCACAGCATTATTGTTGTATTGATATGTAGATTGTTAATGAAGAAAAGCAGTATTGTAAATATGTTTACATAGTTGACAAATTATACCCTTGTAAATAATGAAGTACAGCATTATTGTTGTATTGATATGTAGATTGTTAATGAAGAAAAGCAGTATTGTAAATATGTTTACATAGTTGACAAATTATATCCTTGTAAATAATGAAGCACAGCATTATTGTTGTATTGATATGTAGATTGTTAATGAAGAAAAGCAGTATTGTAAATATGTTTACATAGTTGACAAATTATATCCTTGTAAATAATGAAGCACAGCATTATTGTTGTATTGATATGTAGATTGTTAATGAAGAAAAGCAGTATTGTAAATATGTTTACATAGTTGACAAATTATATCCTTGTAAATAATGAAGTACAGCATTATTGTTGTATTGATATGTAGATTGTTAATGAAGAAAATCAGTATTGTAAATATGTTTACATAGTTGACAAATTATATCTTGTAAATAATGAAGCACAGCATTATTGTTGTATTGATATGTAGATTGTTAATGAAGAAAATCAGTATTGTAAATATGTTTACATAGTTGACAAATTATATCCTTGTAAATAATGAAGCACAGCATTATTGTTGTATTGATATGTAGATTGTTAATGAAGAAAAGCAGTATTGTAAATATGTTTACATAGTTGACAAATTATATCCTTGTAAATAATGAAGCACAGCATTATTGTTGTATTGATATGTAGATTGTTAATGAAGAAAATCAGTATTGTAAATATGTTTACATAGTTGACAAATTATATCCTTGTAAATAATGAAGCACAGCATTATTGTTGTATTGATATGTAGATTGTTAATGAAGAAAAGCAGTATTGTAAATATGTTTACATAGTTGACAAATTATATCCTTGTAAATAATGAAGCACAGCATTATTGTTGTATTGATATGTAGATTGTTAATGAAGAAAAGCAGCATTGTAAATATGTTTACATAGTTGACAAATTATAACCTTGTAAATAATGAAGCACAGCATTATTGTTGTATTGATATGTAGATTGTTAATGAAGAAAAGCAGTATTGTAAATATGTTTACATAGTTGACAAATTATATCCTTGTAAATAATGAAGCACAGCATTATTGTTGTATTGATATGTAGATTGTTAATGAAGAAAAGCAGTATTGTAAATATGTTTACATAGCTGACAAATTATATCCTTGTAAATAATGAAGCACAGCATTATTGTTGTATTGATATGTAGATTGTTAATGAAGAAAATCAGTATTGTAAATATGTTTACATAGTTGACAAATTATATCCTTGTAAATAATGAAGCACAGCATTATTGTTGTATTGATATGTAGATTGTTAATGAAGAAAAGCAGTATTGTAAATATGTTTACATAGTTGACAAATTATATCCTTGTAAATAATGAAGCACAGCATTATTGTTGTATTGATATGTAGATTGTTAATGAAGAAAATCAGTATTGTAAATATGTTTACATAGTTGACAAATTATACCTTGTAAATAATGAAGCACAGCATTATTGTTGTATTGATATGTAGATTGTTAATGAAGAAAAGCAGTATTGTAAATATGTTTACATAGTTGACAAATTATATCTTGTAAATAATGAAGCACAGCATTATTGTTGTATTGATATGTAGATTGTTAATGAAGAAAAGCAGTATTGTAAATATGTTTACATAGTTGACAAATTATAATCCTTGTAAATAATGAAGCACAGCATTATTGTTGTATTGATATGTAGATTGTTAATGAAGAAAAGCAGTATTGTAAATATGTTTACATAGTTGACAAATTATATCCTTGTAAATAATGAAGCACAGCATTATTGTTGTATTGATATGTAGATTGTTAATGAAGAAAAGCAGTATTGTAAATATGTTTACATAGTTGACAAATTATATCCTTGTAAATAATGAAGTACAGCATTATTGTTGTATTGATATGTAGATTGTTAATGAAGAAAAGCAGTATTGTAAATATGTTTACATAGTTGACAAATTATACCTTGTAAATAATGAAGTACAGCATTATTGTTGTATTGATATGTAGATTGTTAATGAAGAAAATCAGTATTGTAAATATGTTTACATAGTTGACAAATTATACCTTGTAAATAATGAAGCACAGCATTATTGTTGTATTGATATGTAGATTGTTAATGAAGAAAATCAGTATTGTAAATATGTTTACATAGTTGACAAATTATACCTTGTAAATAATGAAGTACAGCATTATTGTTGTATTGATATGTAGATTGTTAATGAAAAAAAAAAGTATTGTAAATATGTTTACATAGTTGACAAATTATACCTTGTAAATAATGAAGCACAGCATTATTGTTGTATTGATATGTAGATTGTTAATGAAGAAAATCAGTATTGTAAATATGTTTACATAGTTGACAAATTATAATTTGTAAATAATGAAGTACAGCATTATTGTTGTATTGATATGTAGATTGTTAATGAAGAAAAGCAGTATTGTAAATATGTTTACATAGTTGACAAATTATATCTTGTAAATAATGAAGTACAGCATTATTGTTGTATTGATATGTAGATTGTTAATGAAGAAAATCAGTATTGTAAATATGTTTACATAGTTGACAAATTATATCCTTGTAAATAATGAAGCACAGCATTATTGTTGTATTGATATGTAGATTGTTAATGAAGAAAAGCAGTATTGTAAATATGTTTACATAGTTGACAAATTATACCTTGTAAATAATGAAGCACAGCATTATTGTTGTATTGATATGTAGATTGTTAATGAAGAAAAGCAGTATTGTAAATATGTTTACATAGTTGACAAATTATAACCTTGTAAATAATGAAGCACAGCATTATTGTTGTATTGATATGTAGATTGTTAATGAAGAAAATCAGTATTGTAAATATGTTTACATAGTTGACAAATTATAATCCTTGTAAATAATGAAGCACAGCATTATTGTTGTATTGATATGTAGATTGTTAATGAAGAAAAGCAGTATTGTAAATATGTTTACATAGTTGACAAATTATACCTTGTAAATAATGAAGCACAGCATTATTGTTGTATTGATATGTAGATTGTTAATGAAGAAAATCAGTATTGTAAATATGTTTACATAGTTGACAAATTATAATCTTGTAAATAATGAAGTACAGCATTATTGTTGTATTGATATGTAGATTGTTAATGAAGAAAAGCAGTATTGTAAATATGTTTACATAGTTGACAAATTATACCCTTGTAAATAATGAAGTACAGCATTATTGTTGTATTGATATGTAGATTGTTAATGAAGAAAAGCAGTATTGTAAATATGTTTACATAGTTGACAAATTATATCTTGTAAATAATGAAGCACAGCATTATTGTTGTATTGATATGTAGATTGTTAATGAAGAAAAGCAGTATTGTAAATATGTTTACATAGTTGACAAATTATACCTTGTAAATAATGAAGCACAGCATTATTGTTGTATTGATATGTAGATTGTTAATGAAAAAAAGCAGTATTGTAAATATGTTTACATAGTTGACAAATTATACCTTGTAAATAATGAAGCACAGCATTATTGTTGATTGATATGTAGATTGTTAATGAAGAAAAGCAGTATTGTAAATATGTTTACATAGTTGACAAATTATAATTTGTAAATAATGAAGCACAGCATTATTGTTGTATTGATATGAAAGATTGTTAATGAAGAAAAGCAGTATTGGAAATATGTTTACATAGTTGACAAATTATATCCTTGTAAATAATGAAGTACAGCATTATTGTTGTATTGATATGTAGATTGTTAATGAAGAAAATCAGTATTGTAAATATGTTTACATAGTTGACAAATTATATCTTGTAAATAATGAAGCACAGCATTATTGTTGTATTGATATGTAGATTGTTAATGAAGAAAAGCAGTATTGTAAATATGTTTACATAGTTGACAAATTATACCTTGTAAATAATGAAGCACAGCATTATTGTTGTATTGATATGTAGATTGTTAATGAAGAAAATCAGTATTGTAAATATGTTTACATAGTTGACAAATTATACCTTGTAAATAATGAAGTACAGCATTATTGTTGTATTGATATGTAGATTGTTAATGAAGAAAATCAGTATTGTAAATATGTTTACATAGTTGACAAATTATACCTTGTAAATAATGAAGCACAGCATTATTGTTGTATTGATATGTAGATTGTTAATGAAGAAAAGCAGTATTGTAAATATGTTTACATAGTTGACAAATTATACCTTGTAAATAATGAAGTACAGCATTATTGTTGTATTGATATGTAGATTGTTAATGAAGAAAATCAGTATTGTAAATATGTTTACATAGTTGACAAATTATAATTTGTAAATAATGAAGTACAGCATTATTGTTGTATTGATATGTAGATTGTTAATGAAGAAAAGCAGTATTGTAAATATGTTTACATAGTTGACAAATTATATCTTGTAAATAATGAAGCACAGCATTATTGTTGTATTGATATGTAGATTGTTAATGAAGAAAATCAGTATTGTAAATATGTTTACATAGTTGACAAATTATATCTTGTAAATAATGAAGCACAGCATTATTGTTGTATTGATATGTAGATTGTTAATGAAGAAAAGCAGTATTGTAAATATGTTTACATAGTTGACAAATTATACCTTGTAAATAATGAAGTACAGCATTATTGTTGTATTGATATGTAGATTGTTAATGAAGAAAAGCAGTATTGTAAATATGTTTACATAGTTGACAAATTATACCTTGTAAATAATGAAGCACAGCATTATTGTTGTATTGATATGTAGATTGTTAATGAAGAAAAAGCAGTATTGTAAATATGTTTACATAGTGACAAATTATACCTTGTAAATAACGGAGTACAGCATTATTGTTGTATTGATATGTAGATTGTTAATGAAGAAAAGCAGTATTGTAAATATGTTTACATAGTTGACAAATTATACCTTGTAAATAATGAAGCACAGCATTATTGTTGTATTGATATGTAGATTGTTAATGAAGAAAATCAGTATTGTAAATATGTTTACATAGTTGAAAAATTATACCTTGTAAATAATGAAGTACAGCATTATTGTTGTATTGATATGTAGATTGTTAATGAAGAAAAGCAGTATTGTAAATATGTTTACATAGTTGACAAATTATATCTTGTAAATAATGAAGTACAGCATTATTGTTGTATTGATATGTAGATTGTTAATGAAGAAAATCAGTATTGTAAATATGTTTACATAGTTGACAAATTATAATTTGTAAATAATGAAGTACAGCATTATTGTTGTATTGATATGTAGATTGTTAATGAAGAAAAGCAGTATTGTAAATATGTTTACATAGTTGACAAATTATACCTTGTAAATAATGAAGTACAGCATTATTGTTGTATTGATATGTAGATTGTTAATGAAGAAAATCAGTATTGTAAATATGTTTACATAGTTGACAAATTATAATTTGTAAATAATGAAGTACAGCATTATTGTTGTATTGATATGTAGATTGTTAATGAAGAAAAGCAGTATTGTAAATATGTTTACATAGTTGACAAATTATAATTTGTAAATAATGAAGTACAGCATTATTGTTGTATTGATATGTAGATTGTTAATGAAGAAAAGCAGTATTGTAAATATGTTTACATAGTTGACAAATTATATCTTGTAAATAATGAAGTACAGCATTATTGTTGTATTGATATGTAGATTGTTAAGGAAGAAAAGCGGTATTGTAAATATGTTTACATAGTTGACAACCTTTATTAAAGAAAATACACCATTATTGTGTTTTTTAATTTTTAGGCTCCTGATGAAACGGGACAGTATTGTAAAGACTACTTAGTGCGTTTTTCTTGATGAAACTGTACAGTATTTTAAAGACTACTTAGTAAATTTTTTTTGATGCGGGATAATTGTTCTTGACTAGTGATCACTTTTTAAAATTTGTTTTCAAAGTTTTCCTTTTATATTCTGTGTGTGTTTTCTTATAGCAAAGCCACATCGGGCTATATTGTGTGTCCCGTGAAGAATCGAACCCCTTACTTTAGAGTTGTAAATCCGTATACTTACCGCTGCCTCAGGTGTGGGTATTTTATTTTGATTTGCAGATTACACGCTAATGTTTTAATTTTCTTTGCAAACATAATAACACAATAATTAACCGTAATAATAATATTTCTCTGTATTGATATAATTTTAATTCGTTTATTCAATTCAATATAATATTTGAGTGGATCGAAGAGAAACAATGATGATTATGTTACATTGTTTCTACATATCGGTTGAATAAAGGTTATGAAGGTCTATTTGGTGTTAGTGTTATGAAGAGAACACGAAAGTGATTTTGAATAGAAACTGCACATAATGAGATTATAGGCTGCAATGAACGAACACATCAGTGGTATCGAAAGTCTGCTGACTTGAGGTTTTTATTTGAGAATGGTTTACAAGAAAATGCGCCGAACTGTCTGGTAAGCACCTATTAAAGTTAGTAATATGCTTTATCTGAAAAAACATAAATCAAAACTAGATAGATTTAAATTAATAATCACCATCACACTTTCGTATAGAACTACAGGAATTCTAAACGTTACTACCTACCTACAGTCATACTGTGAGGATTTTTATTCATATCATTATGTGCATTTACCAACCATCACTACCAGCAAACATATGGATTTAATGGTGCAGTTTTTAATATGAGTATTTATAGTTGGGAAAGATCTATTGACAAATTTAAATTTTATATTTAAATATTTTATACTGATTTTTTGACTTTTATAAGAGAACTAATTTGTTATTTTTTTAAAAAAAAGAACCATTCATCCATAATTGAGATGATATAAATTAATATTTTAACGCTTACAAATTCGATCTCTTAATAATCCCTAATATAAGTATATCGATTTTGTTATTTCGATATTCAGGCCTTCTGATTAAACATGACACTACATGTTCAGTGAATAGTTATACTTTAAAACATAGAACAAATTATAAAGATTTTTCCTTGTTATATAAAAATAGGTAAAATATTAATATTCTCAGGTCTGCAACTTATGTTATATAGATTATTTAGTTCATATTGATATTATATTCTTGTGTTTAAATAATCCGAAAAATGTATCTGTTGAAGGAATTGATCCGAATCATCTAACATTAAAATAATCGAACTAAGAATTTGGGATATTTTTATGTAGCCACATGTTATTATCTTCCACATAGATAATGGTTAGCTTTCTTTAGAGAAAAACATACACCATTCTTACACCAGTGTGCCTTTTCAGAAATCTTATTTGTAAGTGCTTACCTTAAGAGCTTATAGTTTAAAGGAATATTCATGGTGCTCACAACGCTAGTATCTTTGTTTATACATCTACATCTAAGTTATCGCAAAATCAGAAAGATAAACCAGAGAAATGAAATCTACAATAAATAAAAATAAAAGTTTAACATAATTTATTTCCATAATATAATTCCAGAAATATTAATCATAGAAATTTTGGATATATTTTATTTTGGGGTATAATCCACTCTGAACCCTTAATGAACACTATATGCCCTTCTCCTGGCTGTCGTTCAACAACTGATTATCTGAGATGTTATTCAATAGTTTTAGTATCTAGATCTCATTCAATAATTTATTAGCCTAAATGCCACTCAACAAGTTATTACCCTAGACCTTATTCAATAATTTATTATCCCAGATGCTATTCAATAGTTTATTATCCCAGATGCTATTCAATAGTTTATTATCCTAGATGTTATTCAATAATTTATTATCCCAGATGTAATTCAATAGTTTAGCATCCTGAATGCCATTTATTATTCTAAATGTCATTCAACAAACTATTATCCTCGATGTCATAAAACAGTTTATTATTGTCCATGTATACCTACTTACACATAAATACATATTAGGTATACTTCAAATAGTCCACTTTAATGATATCTAGTTTTAAACAAAATGTATTATTAAAACTTCTTTATTTATTCATAAATTCATTACTTGCTTAAAATAAAACTCAATTTACCGTATTATTTCTCTGAGCCAAATAGCTATGTAATTGTTAGGATAAATCTACCTTAACGAGATAACAGCTTAGGAATTTAAACATTTTATATATATATATATACACATAAACCATGCAGTAACAATGAAATAAATAAAGCTTAACTCCACTCAAATTTCTTATTAATATCCTAAAATTACAAGGCAGAAAGGAAAACGCGAAATTCCAGCAAGTCAAGACTTTATTACATATCTTGTTTGAGGCTAGAGAAAAGACATCATTTTTGAAATATTTCGCGCAGAAAATCAGAAAGTTAATTTAGTGGAATAAAAATATTTGAAATCTAATATCATCAAATACACTCAAAAATAACATCATATTCAATACGATAACCGTTTAGAATTTCTAGGACTTAGTAGATTCTACACTAACAACAAAAACAAGTTAGCTTAGATATAAATCACAAAGAATGAGTTACGACCTCTTTAAACATTAGACTATCAAATGAATTCGTTGGTTGTGGGAAAGCCCGTAAACGTAGAATCTATCCTACGTATATATTATTATCTATACTTATGTAAGGATCTTTTTCATCACGTTTCCTCGGGAAACGTTGTTATGCTATGCAGTGTCTATACATAAAGTCATGAACTGAACTAACTCCACTTTCGTATATTACAAAGTATCGTGACTGTTATGTAGTCTTTTCTCAGTTTACAAAGCAATATTGATCCATTTGTACCTCAGCTACGGTGTTTATGAGATTAAATCAAATACCATACTTAACAGACCAAACCAACTAAGACAAGGGCAAACACTGTACTAAAGAAATTAGGTCTAGAACAGTGGTTCCCAGTAGTGCGAGATAACATTTGTTTTGGCCACCTTCACCTTTATTCTTAAATAAAGAATTACTGTGAGGGGTGCGAGAACATAATAAAATTTTTTTAGGGTGCGAAGCATAAAAGGTTGGGAACCACTGATCCACACCATTAACTCTAAAAGACACTCCTAACAATAAGTCGCGTGACGCCGAAAACGACCTGTAGATGTGACAAGCATGCGCAGACACACACCACACTTAGACCACGTTTAACGAGAAGCACCCGTGCTACAAGGTGCATGGTTTATTAGCACCTTAAAAAGGTAAATATTTAAATACAGAGACTACTTAAGGTACTTGAGTGCGCTTTGGCCTGCTTAAGTTTCCAGCACAACTAACATGAGCAAGCCTTCATTTCTTAATTATGCTACAAGTGAGAAACACTGAACATGCTTACGTAATTGATAAAAGTGTAATACAAGCGATGACTGTACTCTAGAAGAAAAGAGAGATACTAAATTTTATAAGTAACCATCTTGTGTGAATTATACTAGAAAGTTAGACTTGTAGGACGAACAATAAAACTTGGTTTTTATAGCTGGGTTGAACCAGCCCTCAAGAAATATTGTTATAGGAAAGCTCTGATTACTTCGTTTGTTATTAAGCTATACAGTTGGTTATCTGTGCTCTGCTTATCGCAGGTATCGAAACCTGATGTTTAGCATCCCTAAGTCACCGGAGGACTCAATACTTCCCTGCCAGAAAGATTTCTTGTTAAGCCTAATTAAGCAACTTTGAATTACTCGATAGTATATCATAATATTTAGGATTGCGACCAGTTTTAAAAACGAAGAACTCAGAAGATTTAACGTAATATACTTTACATACTCAAATATGTGAGTAGTCCATTTCCACTTCATATATGTTTCTGATGTTAATTAAATGCTTAAACATTTCTTATAGACCATCAGTGTTTAAATTTCTGGCTGATGTGTTTCCAAATAATTAATAAGGTATGAGGGAATAACTGATTAGATACTGGTATTTGAGCGGACAACTGATTAGATCCTGGTATTTGAGGGGATAACTGATTAGATCCTGGTATTTGAGGGGACAACTGATTAAATCCTGGTATTTGAGGGGATAACTGATTAGATCCTGGTACTTGAGGGGACAACTGATTAGATCCTGGTATTTGAGGGGATAACTGATTAGATCCCCCACTAATTTAGGATTACTAACTAATAACAATGTTCTCCAAAACATTTTAATCAGGCAACAAAATGGTCGTTTCTTCAGTATTAACACTCGTTACTTTGTGAAATTAACACAAAACAACGTTTCGGATCCTAATAGTTAGGTATTATATGATAGACTTTTTGGAATGGTTTTAATAGTGATGTTTAATCGTACGTAGAGCAGAAAAGGGAAGTAAATGGGTCAAGGTAAAAACCTTTATTTTTCCTGAAAAGATGGGTGTACTAACTTGATGGGTATACTAAGATGGGTGTACTAACTTGATGGGTATACTAAATGGGTGTACTAACTTGATGGGTATACTGAGATGGGTGTACTAACTTGATGGGTATACTAAGATGGGTGTACTAACTTGATGGATATACTGATATGGGTGTACTAACTTGATGGGTATACTGAGATGGGTGTAGTAACTTGATGGGTATACTGAGATGGGTGTACTAACTTGATGGGTATACTGAGATGGGTGTACTAACTTGATGGGTATACTAAGATGGGTATACTGAGATGGGTGTACTAACTTGATGGGTATACTAAGATGGGTGTACTAACTTGATGGGTATATTAATTTGTCTTTAAAAACAAACGAACACAAATTAGAACCTGATTATTTGAAAGTGGTTTGTAAATTACAGGTACCCGACCAATTAACAATAATAAATAAAACTATTAACTAACCAGACCCATTAACTCAGTAAACAGGATTATTACATTCGTCATTATACAATTAATTTATATTAATTATCTTTACCAGCTTCTCGTGTTACGTGTGTTATCCCAAAAATTCGGTTACATAGTAACGATGGAACCTGCTGTATAATTTAGATGAAATAAATAACAAAGTTCCACTTCGTATAGCCTGTAGGTCCCGTTCAGTACGTAGCTACGAGAAAAGATAAACTTTTCTGACTAACTGTCGAGCCTTACGTCCCAATATTTCTCTAAATCAGATCCGAGATTGAAACTTCCAGTAAACGGTGTTTTGGAAGCAGTACCATTTTATGAGAGGTTTAGAGAGCAGACAGCCAGAGGTTTACAGAGCAGACAGCCAGAGGGTTACAGAGCAGACAGCCAGAGGGTTACAGAGCAGACAGCCAGAAGGTTACTAGAATGTGTTTTAGAAATTAAATATTAAAAGTCTGCTTTGAAGTTATTTCATTCCTTCAACTACGGAACTCAACCCCAAATATTCTCTAAAGCTATAGAGACATCTTGTTCACCTCCAGGCAAAGATATAGAGACATCTAGCTCACCTCCAGGCAAAGCCATAGATACACGTAGCTCATATCCAGACAAAGTTATAGATACACGTAGCATATCTCCAGGTTAAGATATACAAACATGAAGTTCATCTCTAGATAAAAATAGAGAAACATACAGGTCATCTCCACATATAGGAACACAAACGTGTCGCTCACCTTCAGACAAAGATATAGAAACAGGCAGCTCATGATCTCCAGCTAAAGATTTAAAAACACGAAGCTTAACTCAGACAAAGACAGAGAAACATGGAGCTCATCTCTAGATAAAGCTATTGAAACACGCAGCTCATGATCTCCAGCTAAAGATTTAAAAACACGAAGCTTAACTCAGACAAAGACAGAGAAACATGGAGCTCATCTCTAGATAAAGTTATTGAAACACGCAAAGGGAGAGTGAAATGTACCAAATAATATAGAGTCAAAGAGAAAGGATATGAAAGATATTGAAGTAATAGAGTTTCAAAACCTAATGTATGTACATCATGAAGTCCTGGAATGATATAAGATAACTAGCTATGTCTATTCGCTACAAAGACCTATAGAACTATGAAAATACTACCTATGTAAATTTGAGTTCGATGATTTGAAACAAGTATTATTGAAGGTGACACTCCCACCTATGGGCAAGAAATAAACCAATATCCAATCTACTGTCTTCAGTAAACATCGTCATTACGGTGACGCCTGGTAGTTTTTTCGACAACATATTCGTTAAAACGACACACTTCTTGTGAAATAATCACTACAAGTCGAAAGGCAAAATCTCAGCTGTAAGAGTACGATTGTTTCTGTATTACGTATAATTATGTGAACACGGTACTTATCACATGGAAAGTGTTTCGTTTAATATTCACGTTAGCTCTAATTTTTCATAACTCAATGAAGAAAAACAACAAATAAAATAACTTAAAGAACTAATAATATATTCCAACTTCATTCATATTTAGGCTTCATTGCCTAAGTAACAGTAATTAACGAGGAAAGGAAACTAACTATGGTCATTAGACTTTTGAAGTAAAATAAAAAAACAAATAGAATAAGTCTGTTTATAACTTACAGTCAAGTCTGTGTTCTAATAGTTAACTGTGAAACTAACTGAGGTTATTAGACTTTTGAAGTAAAACAAAAAAACAAATAAAATAAGACTGCTATAACTTACAGTCATGTCTGTGTTCTAATAGTTAACTGAGAAACTAACTATGGTCATTAGACTTTTGAAGTAAAATAAAAAAAACAAATAGAATAAGTCTGTTATAAGTTACAGACATGTTTGTGTTCTAATAGTTAACTGAGAAACTAACTGTGGTAATTAGACTTTTGAAGTAAAACAAAAAAACAAGTAGAATAAGTAGAAACTAACTGTGGTTATTAGACTTTTGAAGTAAAACAAACAAAAAATAGAATAAGTCTGTTATAACTTACAGTCATGTCTGTGTTCTAATAATTAACTGAGAAACTAACTGTGGTTATTAGACTTTTGAAGTAAAACAAAAAAAACAAGTAGAATAAGTAGAAACTAACTGTGGTGATTAGACTTGTGAAGTAAAACAAAAATAACAAATAGAATAAGTCTGTTATAAGTTACAGTCATGTTTGTGTTCTAATAGTTAACTGAGAAACTAACTGTGGTCATTAGACTTTTGAAGTAAAACGAAAAAAACAAATAGAATAAGTCTGTTTATAACTCACAGTCATGTCTGTGTTCAAATAGTTAACTGAGAAACTAACTATGGTCATTAGACTTTTGAAGTAAAACAAATAAAATAAGACTGCTATAACTTACAGTCATGTCTGTGTTCTAATAGTTAACTGAGAAACTAACTGTGGTAGTTAGGCTTTTGAAGTAAAACAAAAAAAAAAAACAAATAGAATAAGTCTGTTATAACTTACAGTCATGTCTGTGTTCTAATAGTTAACTGAGAAACTAACTATGGTCATTACACGTTTGAAGTAAAACAAAAAAAACAAATAGAATAAGTCTGTTATAAGTTACAGACATGTTTGTGTTCTAATAGTTAACTGAGAAACTAACTGTGGTCATTAGACTTTTGAAATAAAACAAAAAAAAACAAGTAGAGTAAGTAGAAACTAACTGTGGTTATTAGACTTTTGAAGTAAAACAAAGAAAAAATAGAATAAGTCTGTTATAACTTACAGTCATGTCTGTGTTCTAATAGTTAACTGAGAAACTAACTGTGGTCAATAGACTTTTAAAGTAAAACAAATAGAATAAGTCTGTTTATAACTTACAGTCATGTCTGTGTTCTAATAGTTAACTGAGAAACTAACTGTGGTAGTTAGGCTTTTGAAGTAAAACAAAAAAAAAAACAAATAGAATAAGTCTGTTATAACTTACAGTCATGTCTGTGTTCTAATAGTTAACTGAGAAGCTAACTGTGGCCATTAGACTTTTGAAGTAAACAAAAAAAAACAAGTAGAGTAAGTAGAAACTAACTGTGGTTATTAGACTTTTAAAGTAAAACAAAAAAAACAAATAAAATAAGTCTGTTATAACTTACAGTCATGTCTGTGTTCTAATAGTTAACTGAGAAACTAACTGTGGTAGTTAGACTTTTGAAGTAAAACAAAAAAAAACAAATAGAATAAGTCTGTTATAACTTACAGTCATGTCTGTGTTCTAATAGTTAACTGAGAAACTAACTATGGTCATTAGACGTTTGAAGTAAAACAAAAAAAACAAATAGAATAAGTCTGTTATAAGTTACAGACATGTTTGTTTTCTAATAGTTAACTGAGAAACTAACTGTGGTCATTAGACTTTTGAAGTAAAACAAAAAAAAACAAGTAGAGTAAGTAGAAACTAACTGTGGTTATTATACTTTTGAAGTAAAACAAAGAAAAAATAGAATAAGTCTGTTATAACTTACAGTCATGTCTGTGTTCTAATAGTTAACTGAGAAACTAACTGTGGTCATTAGACTTTTGAAGTAAAACAAAAAAAACAAATAAAATAAGTCTGTTATAACTTACAGTCATGTCTGTGTTCTAATAGTTAACTGAGAAACTAACTATGGTCATCAGACGTTTGAAGTAAAACAAAAAAAACAAATAGAATAAGTCTGTTATAAGTTACAGACATGTTTGTGTTCTAATAGTTAACTGAGAAACTAACTGTGGTCATTAGACTTTTGAAGTAAAAGAAAAAAAACAAATAGAATAAGTCTGTTATAACTTACAGTCATGTCTGTGTTCTAATAGTTAACTGAGAAACTAACTGTGGTCATTAGACTTTTGAAGTAAAACAAAAAAAAAACAAATAGAATAAATCTGTTATAACTGATAGTCATATATTTGTCATTTAATAGTTAAGTTAGAAACTAGCTGTGGTCATTAGACTCTTAATGTAAAACAAAAACACAAATATAGTAACTCTGTTATAACTTACAGTCATGTCTGTGTTCTAATAGTTAATTGAGAAACTAACTATGGTCATTAGACTCTTGATATAAAACAAAAACACGTATATAAAAACTCTGTTATAACTGACAGTCATATATTTGTGATCTAATAGTTAACGTAGAATCTAGATGTGGTCATTAGACTCTTGATCTAAAACAATAACAGTAACAGAATAACTACAAATTACAGTAATGTCTTTGTGATCTAACAGTTAACTGAGAAACTAACTGTGGTTATTAGACTTTTGAAGTAAAACAAAAAAACAAGTAGAATAAGTAGAAACTAACTGTAGTGATTAGACTTTTGAAGTAAAACAAAAATAACAAATAGAATAAGTCTGTTATAAGTTACAGTCATGTTTGTGTTCTAATAGTTAACTGAGAAACTAACTGTGGTCATTAGACTTTTGAAGTAAAACAAAAAAAACAAATAGAATAAGTCTGTTTATAACTTACAGTCATGTCTGTGTTCTAATAGTTAACTGAGAAACTAACTATGGTCATTAGACTTTTGAAGTAAAACAAAAAAAATAGAATAAGTCTGTTATAAGTTACAGACATGTTTGTGTTCTAATAGTTAACTGAGAAACTAACTGTGGTCATTAGACTTTTGAAGTAAAACAAAAAAAACAAATAGAATAAGTAGAAACTAACTGTGGTAATTAGACTTTTGAAATAAAACAAAAAAACAAGTAGAATAAGTAGAAACTAACTGTGGTTATTAGACTTTTGAAGTAAAACAAACAAAAAATAGAATAAGTCTGTTATAACTTACAGTCATGTCTGTGTTCTAATAGTTAACTGAGAAACTAACTATGGTCATTAGCCTTTTGAAGTAAAACAAAAAAACAAATAAAATAAGACTGCTATAACTTACAGTCATGTCTGTGTTCTAATAGTTAACTGAGAAACTAACTGTGGTCATTAGACTTTTGAAGTAAAAGAAAAAAAAACAAATAGAATAAGTCTGTTATAACTTACAGTCATGTCTGTGTTCTAATAGTTAACTGAGAAACTAACTGTGGTCATTAGACTTTTGAAGTAAAACAAAAAAAAAAGAAATAGAATAAGTCTGTTATAACTTACAGTCATGTCTGTGTTCTAATAGTTAACTGAGAAACTAACTGTGGTAGTTAGGCTTTTGAAGTAAAACAAAAAAAAACAAATAGAATAAGTCTGTTATAACTTACAGTCATGTCTGTGTTCTAATAGTTAACTGAGAAACTAACTATGGTCATCAGACGTTTGAAGTAAAACAAAAAAAAACAAATAGAATAAGTCTGTTATAAGTTACAGACATGTTTGTGTTCTAATAGTTAACTGAGAAACTAACTGTGGTCATTAGACTTTTGAAGTAAAAGAAAAAAAAACAAATAGAATAAGTCTGTTATAACTTACAGTCATGTCTGTGTTCTAATAGTTAACTGAGAAACTAACTGTGGTCATTAGACTTTTGAAGTAAAACAAAAAAAAACAAATAGAATAAATCTGTTATAACTGATAGTCATATATTTGTCATTTAATAGTTAAGTTAGAAACTAGCTGTGGTCATTAGACTCTCGATCTAAAACAATAACAGTAACAGAATAAGTCCAGCTTATAGTAATGTCTTTGTGATCTTAGAGTTAACTGAGAAACTAGCTGTGGTCATTAGACTCTTAATGTAAAACAAAAACACAAATATAGTAACTCTGTTATAACTTACAGTCATGTCTGTGTTCCAACAGTTAATTGAGAAACTAAATATGGTCATTAGACTCTTGATATAAAACAAAAACACGTATATAAAAACTCTGTTATAACTGACAGTCATATATTTGTGATCTAATAGTTAACGTAGAATCTAGATGTGGTCATTAGACTCTTGATCTAAAACAATAACAGTAACAGAATAACTACAAATTACAGTAATGTCTTTGTGATCTAACAGTTAACTGAGAAACTAACTGTGGTCATTAGACTCTTGATGTGAAACAAAACAAACAAACAAATAGAATAGCTGTGTTATACCTTAGCAGTCATGTTTTTGTGTTCTAATAGATACCTTAGAAACTAGCTGTGGTCATTAAACTCTCGATGTAAAACAATAACTGTTATAAGTTACAGTCATATCTTTGTGTTCTGATAGGTAACTGAGAAACTAACTGTGGTCATTGAACTCTCGATGCAAAACAATAACAGTAACAGAATAACTGTTATAAGTTACAGTCATGTCTGTGTGTTTTATTAAAAGACTGAGAAACTAAATTGATTTGTATAGATTTCTGAAGATTAGCAGAATAATAGAACCACACTTGCTTACTTGGAAGCAAGTGAAAGATTAACATGTTAACTTTACAAGAAGAAAACTTAAGAGTTATCTTTAAAAACAAGTTTTAACTCCTACGTGAATAGTGTAGAAAGTAAAATTAGAACATTTGAAATTTTATCGTAAAACGTTCTGTTATGAAAAATATTACTGACAAGTAAAAAGTACTGAAATCTTTGTTTCTGTACTTGTTGAATATATTAATGTTTTCCTTCTTATGACGTGCTTTTCTTGGAGAACATAAACGCTATAATAGTTCCATTTGGAATACAGGAATAAAAGCAGAGAACTGTATACTGTTGAAGTTAATCAGTGTGTTGTTTGTGAAGCATTAAACGTGCGATAAACTAAATAAAACAAGACATATTTTAAAAGTTAATAATTTTGTTATATGTGATGATTAAAACTCTCACAAACCTTGCTGAAATATAGTCTATAGCTACAACTTACGTTGTAATGAAACACTGGAAAAACTAAAACTTAGTTTACTACGAAATTTTAAACATAGGAAAAGTTCCTATCAAAGCTGCATAATTCAATTTCTACAAAATTAGCAGCGTCCTCTAACGTCAACTCGATAAACTCTTTAAATTATGACACAAAAAATTATGTATAAAATATTTTCTAAGAACAGAAAATCACATTGAAAAATTTACACATGTTGTAAAACAAAACCGTTGTGGATGTTATGCGTACATTTGTCGTCTTTGAAGCATTATGCACCATCAAATAATGTAAAATTAAGCATAAATGAATACATAAAGATTCTTTTGTATCTTTCAAAAGCCATTTTCCATTCGCAAAATTAAACGTGACCTCTCTGTCCTGTCCTATTGTTGCGTGAAGTACAGACGTGCTAGCTTCTCGAACTTGGCACTAGGTGACCGGAGAGTCCTAAAATAATTCTTGAAAAGTTCACTGTTTAATAATAGTAGCACTAATTGTTTTACAGTCATATGATGTAAGTGCTCATAGTTTTAAATTAAAACTAGAAAAATTCGTTGTTTAGGTAACCCTCTAATCGAGCCTCCACTCGCTGAGAGCTTAATGATCCAGATGGCCACGAAATGGCGTGGTGGGTGGGCCAGCTACTGACCATTTTTGAATTTGTTCCAGATTAGTTAAATTGCATTACAACAGTTTGAACTTGAGAAGTGTGTATTAAATTACAAATGAACTAAAATAAACCTTTCCTTGTTAAAAATATAAATGGACAAAACAACATAAGAAATAATAACATCGAACAACTAAATACAACTGGTTTTGTAAAGTATAAAACATGTTAAGCCTAAATATTCTTTTCTTCCTCATTGTATCTGCTAATTTTAACGACTACTAGACCAGCTGCTAAACAAAAGAACATCGTATAAGTCCAAGAAGGAAAAAAAAACATAATATGTCGCTAAATGAGAAGCTATTAACGGAACGGGTACAGTAGCTAGCCCCGTCCGATAGCCCAAAGGCTTGGACTATGTGAAAAGGCAGGAGCTATGGTGGTTGACTTGCATGTAGCACTACAGGCATCAACAGAACAGTCGGACATTGCATAGCTTGTAGTCATCCTTACTGGACCACGCACTTCCCTTCGATGGTGGACTTGAGCTCATTAACCTGTGTCTCCAGGGTGTTCTTAAACTCTGAAATGACCAAGAATTTATTTATTTATTTTTAAAACAGTCCCTCGAGTTCGTTAGAAATAAGACGAGATACGTCATTTAAAAATTTCAGTTCGTCCGAGTCCTTAACAAATGTTAATTTCATTTTATAAATTAAAGTCTTTCAGGAATACCTACCACAACATATTCTGTTTGGCTATACTGAGTATTATGTATCTACTGACTTCACAAAATGTTTCTTTTTATTTTCTAAAAAAATATGTTTGTTTGTTTTTTGAATTTCGCACAAAGCTACTTGAGGGCTATCTGTGCTAGCCGTCCCTAAATTAGCAGTGTAAGACTAGAGGGAAGGCAGCTAATCATCACCACCCACCGCCAACTTTTGGGCTACTCTTTTTCCAACGAATAGTGGGATTGATCGTAACATTATAACGCCCCCACGACTGAAAAGGCGAGCATGTTTGGTGCAACGGGATGTCAACCCGCGACCCTCAGATTACGAGTCGCACGCCTTAACACACTTGGCCATGCCGGGCCCTAAAAAATATGAAACGAGTACTTTGGTTCGAACAACGTCCAGTATTCAGTAAAATAAAATATACAACAACAAACAGCGTTCAGTATTCAGTAAATTAAAATATACAACAACAAACAGCGTTCAATATTCAGTAAAATAAAATATGCAACAAAAAACAGCGTTAAGTATTCAGTAAAATAAAATATGCAACAACAAACAGCGTTCAGTATTCAGTAAAATAAAATATGCAACAATAAACAGCGTTCAGTATTCAGTAAAATAAAATATACAACAACAAACAGCGTTCAGTATTCAGTAAAATAAAATATGCAACAATAAACAGCGTTCAGTATTCAGTAAAATAAAATATGCAATAATAAACAGCGTTCAGTATTCAGTAAAATAAAATATAAACAACAAACAGCGCTCAGTATTCAGTAAAATAAAATATGCAACAATAAACAGCGTTCAGTATTCAGTAAAATAAAATATGCAATAATAAACAGCGTTCAGTATTCAGTAAAATAAAATATAAACAACAAACAGCGCTCAGTATTCAGTAAAATAAAATATACAACAACAAACAGCGTTCAGTAGTCAGCAAAATAAAATATATAACAATAAACAGCGTTCAGTATTCAGTAAAATAAAATATACAACAACAAACAGCGTTCAGTATTCAGTAAAATAAAATATGCAATAATAAACAGCGTTCAGTATTCAGTAAAATAAAATATAAACAACAAACAGCGCTCAGTATTCAGTAAAGTAAAATATACAACAACAAACAGCGTTCAGTAGTCAGCAAAATAAAATATGCAACAATAAACAGCGTTCAGTATTCAGTAAAATAAAATATACAACAACAAACAGCGTTCAGTATTCAGTAAAATAAAATATAAAACAACAAACAGCGTTCAGTATTCAGTAAAATAAAATATGCAACAATAAACAGCGTTCAGTATTCAGTAAAATAAAATATACAACAACAAACAGCGTTCAGTATTCAGTAAAATAAAATATACAACAACAAATAACGTTCAGTATTCAGTAAAATAAAATATACAACAACAAACAGCGTTCAGTATTCAGTAAAATAAAATATACAACAACAAACAGCGTTCAGTATTCAATAACGTATAATACATAACAACACAGAATCCTCAGTGTTCAGTAACACATACTATATAAAATCACAGAACCTTCACTATTCAGCAACTTATAATATATAACACACAACCCTCAGTATTCAGTAACTTATAATGTATAACAACACAGAACCCTGAGTATTCAGTAACTTACAATATATAACAACAGAGAACCCTCAGTATTCAGTAACTGATAATATGTAACAATACAGAACCTAATGGTTTAATAACATACAATATATACTCTTCAAAAAACGAAACGCAAGAGGCAAAATATGAGACAAATTGTTAACAAGTTTATTCCGGGTAGTTCTGTATGACATGTGTAAAACTTTGCACATTCACTGCTGAATATCCAAAGTCTGCAAAGGCGAAGTCCACGCTCACTAGGTGAAGTTTAATGTCACTCAATGTCAATAACGAGTATGCCCCCCGTGAGCATCAATAACAGCTTGGCATCTTGGTCCATGAAAGCGATGAGATGACGAATTACATCCTGTGGAATGGATGTCCACTCAGCCTGCAAAGCTGCTGCAAGCTGAGGTAGAGTCTGCGGTTGAGGTTGTCGCCGTCGCAGACGTCAGTCCAACTTGTCCCAAAGATGTTCGATAGGGTTTAAATCTGGTGATCTGGAGGGCCAGGAAGAGCGTTGATGTTGTGGTGTCTCAAGAAGACAGTGGTGTGTCGGGCTGTGTAAGGACGGGCGTTGTCATTTTGAAAAACGTTGACGTTCACCATGATGGGTTGCACATGGGGCCTAAGAATCTCGTAGACGGTTGCGTACGGTCTGATCGTAAATCCTACGCAGCCCTGGTATGGTTGAGGCAGTAGACGTCGCAGTGGTGGTCCTATCCCGAAGGTGATGTAACCGGATGTTGCGATCTTGTGCGGGCGTGGTCACACGAGGTCTGCCAGATCGTGGACGGTCACGAGTTGATCCATGTTGTTGGTGACGATTCCATAGCCTTGTGATGGTGCTTGGGTGGACATTCACAGCTCTGGCAACATCTGATCGAGATTCGCCTGCTTCCAAGCGACCAATGGCGTTGTTGCGTTGTGCTTCTGTCAGTCTTGGCGTAACTGTATTGCGTGTCGGTGGCTTAACACTGAGCTATAGAAACCGAGAACCCGTCACTTTTATAGGGATTTTGCACATATTGCACTTGCAGAACATGCAGATCTCTCAAACAAATTTATTGGACATGAATGCGTTTTGGTGAAAAATCCGATGCTTTCCTCCGTTTTCAAAGTGCACAACTTTTATTGTCATTTTGGTCTGACAATCAGTGCCTTAACACGTGTAACATCACATACTCTGAGCTTGTAACGTTATTACATATATTTCTCTTTAAAATAACAAAAATATCCCTTTTCCGTTTCTTTTTTTGAAGAGTATATAACACAGAATCCTCAGTATTCAGTAACATATAACAACACAGAACCTTCAGTATTTAGCAACATATAACACATAACAACACAAAATCCTCAGTATTAAGTAACGTATAGTATATAACATCACAAAACCCTTAGTATTCAGTAACTTGCAATATATAACCACACAGAACCCTCAGTATTCAGTAACTTATAATGTATAACATTATATCTAAATGCTATACCTCTCGGTTACATGGCAAGTTTGTTTTTCTTATTAAAGTAGAATTTTAATTCACCTCTACTAAAGAAACCACTCAGACTTAATGTTCTTACACGAGCCCTTGCTTTGTGTGTTTTCATATAGTAAAATCCACATCGGACTCAGCAGATAGCTGAGTTCACCAAGGGGAATCGAACTCCTGATTTTAGCGTTGTAAATTCGTAGACTTACCGTTATTCTAGTGGGGGACTCTTTTCTTTTGTTTCAGTTATGTGAAAGAAGACAAATGTAATTGTGTTTTAACATTTCATCTAAACTAATGCATACAATCTTTTGTGGGGAAAGAATTACGTAAGTTACATACGAAAAGCCAAGTGACAAAAGGATAAGATATTGAATAATTTGTTACATACGAAAAGCCAAGTGACAAAAGGATAAGATATTGAATAATTTGTTACATACGAAAAGCCAAGTGACAATAGGATAAGATATTGAATAATTTTTCTAAGCGAGAAACAAAGCTAAAGTTATGTGATATTTTAGCTAGGCTGCAAGCATGTAACCAGTAATAAAAAAAAATTATAATTTTATGACACAAGCTACATATTTTTATAAGCCTTTATACTTATGTTTGAACCACGATAACTTCGATAGGAGAACAAATTACCAAGTTTCACAAAATTCATTCTTTGTTGCTTGTTTATAACGACACAACAACATTCATCTGAAACAAAATGTTCCTTCTTAAACTCTTGATACATATCTATAATAATCTGAACTTAAAATATCACGAATTCGTATTTTAGAACATGATTGGCTGGAATAAAACTTATAAAAATTATAGGCCACTTGCTTCAAATTATTCATATTTTGTTACTTGTTCAATGTGAAAAGTCATTATATAAATAGTGCCTAGACCATCAACAAATCATATAGTCTTATATTTCTCGCTAGATATGTATTTTTTTTTTCAAACTTTATGCTTCCTATTTTTGTGGATAATATTTTTATAATGCCAAAAGTGATCCAACTAGAGATACTCAAATAATTTCTTACGAAAAGAATATACTACTACAAAACTACTGGAGGGCATGTGGAAGATAAAACTGACACTGTTTTAAAGCAATGATTTCTAACAGACATTATTACAAGTGTTCGAAATGACATTGTTTGAAACCATGAGTTTGAAGTGATATTATTACAAATCAAGAGTCTTAACTTACATTGTTTGAAACCATGACTTCTAACTGACATTATTACAAGCCAAGTGTTCTAACTGACATTGTTTGAAACCATGACTTCTAACTGACATTATTACAAACCAAGTGTCCTAACTGACATTGTTTGAAACTATGACTTCTAACTGATATTACAAGCCAAGTGTCCTAACTGACATTGTTTGAAACTAGGACTTCTATCTGACACTATTACAAGCCAGGTGTTCTAACTGACATTGTTTGAAACCATGATTTCTAACTGACATTATTACAAACCAAGTGTCCTAACTGACATTGTTTGAAACTATGACTTCTAACTGACATTATTACAAGCCAATGTTCTAACTGACATTGTTTGAAATCATGACTTTTAACTGACATTATTACAAACTAAGTGTTCTAACTGACATTGTTTGAAACCATGACTTCTAACTGACATTATTACAAACCAAGTGTTCTAGCTGCCACTGTAACCAGCCAAGTCTTCCACCTGAAATAGTTTGAAGTCATGAATTCTAAGTGATATTATTAGAACCCAAGTGTTCTAATTGATATTGTTTGAAACCATGACTTCTAACTGACATTATTGCAAGCCAAGCATTATAACTGACATTGTTTGAAATCATGACTTCTAACTGTCATTATTAGAAGGCAAGTGTTCTAACTGACATTGTCTTAAGCCATATGTTCTAACTAACATTGCGTCAAGCCAACTATTCTATTTCAGTAATGTAGTTTCACAATGTAAGTTTAATTACTTGATCGTATGGATTGATAAAGATTCCAAATAGTTCACTCACCGAATAACTAACAGTGAACCTTAGTGAACCACCAGCCATATTGGTTAAGATATATTATACGCGTTTACACCAATAATATGCTAAAATAGGTTGCTAACGTTTCTAGTATAACAACTGAACAATTTCTGAAACAGCCACCTTTTTTGCCTACTGACTGTCTACCTGATCACATCAGTAGGGCTAGTCCCTAGACGGTTCGAATTATCGCTTCAAGGTTTCTCTAGTTTACCCCCCGACTGGTCTGTGGGTATCCTCTTTTGATATTCCGATAAAAATCCATATATATATATATGTGTGTGTGTGTGTGTGTATATGTATATAGAATATAAATGGTAAATATATCATGCACGTGCTTAAATATTTTAACTCCTATTCAACCCAACAGATAGCGCCACATATCGATTGATAGACGCAGATAAAGTATATAATACAGTTATAATGTTAAAAAACAAGTGTTAAAAATTATGAATTTTAAAATGAAGTACAGATCCTGCTAAAATAATAAAACCAGAGTTTGAAACTACAATCACAAGTTTATAAAATTAAATTCCTATACTGGCAGCTTTATACACTTTTCTGTAGTCCAAATTAAAAATTATATTTAAATTCTTGTAAAAGTTATAGCTAGCCAAGTTTTCAGATTTTTCCAGTAAGTATCACTTTACTTGTATTTATAGCTTTTATTTCAGCATGTATCTTGGATACTTCTTATAACACTAATTTTTAACTATCTATGTATAATATTCTTCTTATAAGGGATCAGTGGGGATCTTTTGTTGGCTATACATTCAAGCCTAATTGTGGTTATAATATTAGTTTTATTTTATTTTTTCACAATTTACCCAGCACAATAAAACTTGGTTATAAATAATCTCAAAGCATCAAAACATATTAATAGAATTTGATATTGTCATTATATTTTAAAGTTAAAAAATTGAAGAAACAAGGTATATTATTACAGTGTCATTAACGTGTTATTGAAATGAATGTAAATTACGTAGCGTTTCACTGAAAATGTCGAGATGGTTATAGAACCACAGTCTAGTGATAAATAGCCAATTTGCCTGAAGTTAAAACGAAGTCGAGAAATTTAGTCAGTGGCTGGATATGATTTGTGTCTTCCTGACGGGAAGCGTACATAAAAATAAGTTATTACACAATGTGGGAACAAAATACAAAAACACAATGTTTCAAAGATAAGGATCGTTTGTGAAAATGGAAAACATGTACAGAGAGAGATTAAGATATATTGAAACTTATCCTCGGACTCAAAGCTCTCATGTAGAAAATGAAAAGTTTAGATACAGTATAAAACTTTCCAACCCAAAAATTCATAGAAGATTGCTAAATGTTTTCATCAGATGATTAAAAAAACATCAATACATTCCTGACATGTCTCCCGATGAATTTGGTCAGTTTAAATGTGTGATTGTAAGCTGTAGTTTTAATATACCAGTCATTTTATGGGATACTGCACAATATGAACCAAACCGGTAAGCCTAACTTTCCGCTACATACAGCTGTTAAAGCACATAGACTGTGATCGATGGAGTTCCGTTCTAGTTTGTGTCGAACTGAATAATCGTTTCTAAAACAGTTCAAACATAAGCTCGAACGTACGAACTAAGGAAGTACAATCGTAGAAAGATAATTATTTTGTAAAATAACAACAAAAACATAACTTCAGTGAAATTTCTGCTTTGACTTCCTCTCAATTTAATATTAGTATTGTTTTATCTTCAAGATACTCAGTCACGTGCTCCACACTTTCAAGCATGTTAATATTACTAAATTATTTATTAAGTACAGTGACGTACTTGTGAAGTCATCCAGGTCCTCAGCTTCTTGTTCTGCAGCGAGTTCTGCAGGAGTTTTCTTTCTCCTATTCAGACCTCCTTCTGCAATAGCTTCATTCATCTCTGCTTCTTTCTCTTCTTTCTTTTTAATTCCGTACTAATGTAGAAAAAAGAACAACTTGTGTTTAATTAATATGACAAACAAAATTCATATTTATTTAAATATATTCATCAATATACAAACATTTGTAATCAATAGGGGAAGATCTCCTGCAACATTTCACAGTCGGACAAACAATAAACAGGGGAAGATCTCCTGCAGTATTTCACTTTCTTCAGTGTCGGACAAACAACAGACAGGGAAAGATCTCCTGCAATATATCACTTTGTTCAGTGTCGGACAAACAACAGACAGGGGAAGATCTCCTGCAATATATCACTTTGTTCAGTGTCGGACAAACAATAAACAGGGGAAGATCTCCTGCAACATTTCACAGTCGGACAAACAATAAACAGGGGAAGATCTCTTGCAATATATCACTTTGTTCAGTGTCGGACAAACAATAAACAGGGGAAGATCTCCTGCAATATATCACTTTGTTCAGTGTTGGACAAACAATAAACAGGGGAAGATCTCCTGCAATATTTCACTTTGTTCGGGTTCGGACAAACAATAAACAGAGAAAACTCTCCAGCAATATTTCACTTTGTTCAGGGTCGAACAAACAACAAAGAGAGGGAGATTTACTGATCTTGGAGCTTTGTTGCTAATATTATAGTGGATTTATCAACAAAACATTATAAATCAACAGACAGTGATAAAGTGCTCTTTGACTCGAAGGTTTATTTTTGTTTAAATATATTACATTACTGAAACTTCGTTTCAGTCTAAACGATATAATCAACACTAATATAAAACAAACAAGAGGGAGTCCTCAGTAGTAACAAGAGGGAGTCCTCAGTAGTCGCGGTACTTGTTAGGCAGGGTTAGAGTAAATTCAATGATACCTTTTTCACCCCTATTTTCAGCTATGCTTTTGTGCGCCCGAAGTACCAGGTGTGGGGCGCGCGCCTATATCCGATTTACTTTTATTACTTCTCAGGACCTTTACCAGTCTACCTTGAAGTTGAAATTATTTTAAGCAGGATTAGAGTAGGCTAAACTACGTAGTCTATGGCGCAGCGAAACAAGTAATCAAAAGGTTTTCACCTATCGAGTTAAAAACGGTAATTAGGTCTAAAATCGGTCAAGAGATAACGAAGCTATGAACTAAAAGTTTGTATTTGAAAACAAAGAAACTCACATCCGTTCTGCTGCGGCTAAAAATGCCAACGTAAGAAAAACAGTTAGGGTGACATTCTAGATACCATGTTCTAATTTGTTACTTCACGAGGATAGGGTAGAGATGATAACGTCATGATGTTGTGAACTAAAGGTAATTTTAGTCATTTTTCCACGAATCGGCACCAGATGGCAATGCTGTCTTAAGCAGTAAACAGTTCGCGAGCAAATTACCAAAAGATAACGTAAATCCATATGTTTTATAGTAGCAATCAAAGTGTTGAGATTAACACTTTATCTAATTTACTTATATAGTTTTACAGTTAGCAACACTGAACATTTTTTATCACAATAGCAATATTACTTTATAAGTAAAACATTAAATCTGGAATACTTTTATCTGGGTTCTACAGGTGAATGGTATCACTAAAGTTCTATAGGGAGATAGTGTTACTAAAACCTTATAGGCGGATGGTGTTACTAAAGCCCTATAACACATGTCAGTTTCTATTACACATACTATCTTAATTTATTCGTTATATGAACGAGGCAAATGTCATAAGTGATAATTTACTTTATATACTTTATGATTATCTGTCCTAAAATTATTTTATGATACATAATTTTGTATGACACTTTTAGCGGCCCGGCATGGCCAAGCGTGCGACTCGTAATCTTAGGGTCGCGGGTTCGCATCCCCGTCGCGTCAAACATGCTCGCCCTTTCTGCCGTGGGGGGGTTATAATCCTACTATTTGTTGGTAAAAGAGTAGCCCAAGAGTTGGCGGTGGGTGGTGATGACTAGCTGCCTTTCCTCTAGTCTTACACTGCTAATTTAGGGACGGCTAGCACAGATAGCCCTCGAGTAGCTTTGTGCGAAATTCAAAAACAAACAAACAAACAGACACATTTAGTTGTTACATTACAATGATAGAGTGATGTAACATCACAGTAATTAACACATTCTTTGTCCGTTGATATTATACTAGATCCAGAGTCAGTGTTATGTATTGTTATATATATCTTTGTTTCTTGATATTATACTAGATCCATAATCAGTGTTATGTGTTGTTATATATATCTTTGTTTCTTGATATTATACTAGATCCATAATCAGTGTTATGTGTTGTTATATATATCTTTGTTTCTTGATATTATACTAGATCCACAATCAGTGTTATGTGTTGTTATATATATCTTTTTTTTTGATATTATACTAGATCTATAATCAGTGTTATGTGTTGTTATATATATCTTTTTTTTGATATTATACTAGATCTATAATCAGTGTTATGTGTTGTTATATATATCTTTTTTTGATATTATACTAGATCTATAATCAGTGTTATGTGTTGTTATATATAGCATATCAGATAGAATATGAATAGGTCACTTTCTTATCACCTGACAGAGAACTGACAGAGTTTTACCGCTTGGTATCACTTCTTGGAGAGATACTTTGTTCTAGATTATATATATTTGTGTAGAATTAATGAACAAACAATAATGTATTGTGAATATAAGATAATTTACAAACATACCTACAGTTATGAGCTAGTAAAATGTATACTTTTTGGTAAGTATTTTCAAAATCTCTAATTATGTGATTATTATCTCCGTACAAACCATTTTGTTTAGTGTATTATGTGTTTTATTTACATTTGATTGAACATTTAGATATTCCCTGATTATTTCTACACTGGGTCTCCTGGAGTCATACAGATGAGGATTCGTCCTGAAGATAAGGAAGACGAGGGATATTCTTGGTTTGAAAAAAAAAAAAAGACTTTATTTCAATGACTGAAATTTAAAGGTCCCTTTCAGGGTCATCACACCTTAATAATGACAAGGTCATCACACCCTAACAATGACAGGATCATCACACCCTAACAATAACAGGGTCATCACATCCTAAAAATAACAGGGTCATCACATCCTAACAGTAACAGGGTCATCACATCGTAACAATAACAGTGTCATCACATCCTAACAATAACAGGGTAATCACATCCTAACAATGACAGGGTAATCACATCCTAACAATGACAGGGTCATCACACAATAACAATAACATGGTCATCACACAATAACAATAACAGGGTCATCACATCCTAACAGTAACAGGGTCATCACATCGTAACAATGACAGGGTCATCACATCCTAACAACAACAGGGTCATCACATCGTAACAATAACAGGGTCATCACATCCTAACAGTAACAGGGTCATCACATCCTAACAATGACAGGGTCATCACATCCTAACAATAACAGAGTCATCACATCCTAACAATGACAGGGTAATCATATCCTAACAATGACAGGGTCATCACATCCTAACAATAACAGGGTCATCACATCCTAACAATAACAGGGTCATCACATCCTAACAATAACAGGGTCATCACATCCTAACAATGACAGGGTCATCACATCCTAACAGTAACAGGGTCATCACATCGTAACAATAAGTGTCATCACATCCTAACAATGACAGGGTCATCACACAATAACAATAACAAGGTCATCACATCTTAACAATGACAGGATCATCACATCCTAACAATAACAAGGTCATCACATCCTAACAATGACAGGGTCATCACATCCTAACAATGAAAAGACTGTAACTTCACATTTCACCTCAAATAAAAAAATGTTTTTTTTACCTCTAATATAGTGTAGGATATTTTGACTTTTGTATGTCTTCAGTAGTGAGACAAACTTTATTCTGGTTGTTGATGTATACGAATTATCTTAGTTCGTCTAGATAAATAAAACACTATCTAGTTTGCATTGTAGTAACCTTCTTAAATAAGATAAATAAAACACTATCTAGTTTGGATTGTAGTAACCTTCTTAAATAAGATAAATAAAACACTATCTAGTTTGCATTGTAGAAACCTTCTTAAATACTCATTTGTCTTGTTTCTCAAGTTTGCATAATTATATCGCCTGATAGCTTAACAGAGTAGAAGGTGTGCATGCTAGCTGAAAGTTACTAGACATGAATGAAATGATAGCTTAACAAAGTAGAAGGTGTACATGGTAGCTGAAAGTTGCTAGCCATGATTGAAATGATAGCTTAACAAAGTAGAAGGTGTACATGGTAGCTGAAAGTTACTAGACATGAATGAAATGATAGCTTAACAAAGTAGAAGGTGTACATGCTAGCTGAAAGTTACTAACCATGAATGAAATGATAGCTTAACAAAGTAGAAGGTGTACATGGTAGCTGAAAGTTACTAGCCATGAATGAAGGCTAATTTAATCTTGTCACTTCAGTATCTTATAATTCATAAACGGCTCTTTTATTCCAAAATATGAACTATCAGTAAATTTTATCTGATAATTAAATGTGAAGAACACAACCCTAATTGTAAATTGATTCATATTTCTTTAAATGTCTAAATCTGAAGAAGATGTCTTAATATTATCGAAGCATTGTGCAAGATTCCTTCATTATCCATTCAAGCCACCTACAAATATTTATTTTATAAAAAATGGGATCCTCGTCATTAAATCGGAATACGTATAGATATTGTTAAGTTATATTTGTGAAGAATAGTAGTTTGAAACTACAAATATGTCACGTAGTTTTTAACCACTACAAATATGTCAGGTAGTTTTAAACTACAAACATGTAAAGTCTGGACAGAAACAAAAAGTATCCTAAAAAAACTTCCTAATGTATTCGAATCTTAAGAATTCCATAAATGTACATTTAACTTTCTCCATAGAATACCACGAATGTACATTTAACTTTCTCCATAGAATACCACGAATGTACATTTAACTTTCTCAATAGAATATCACGAATGTACATTTAACTTTCTCCATAGAATACCACGAAGGTACATTTAACTTTCTCAATAGAATTCCATGAATGTACATTTAACTTTCTCCATAGAATATCACGAATGTACATTTAACTTTCTCCATAGAATATCACGAATGTACATTTAACATTCTCCATAGAATACCACGAATGTACATTTAACTTTCTCCATAGAATATCTCGAATGTACATTTAACTTTCTCCATAGAATACCATAAATGTAAATTTAACTTTCTCCATAGAATAAAATTAATGTACATTTAACTTTCTCCATAGAATAAAATTAATGTACATTTAACTTTCTCCATAGAATACCATGAATGTACATTTAACTTTATCCGTCGTTACGTAAGGTGGAAGAAAAGATAATTTTATTTTTTGTTTATTGTTTAGCTTAGAGATATACAAAATATGTTCTTCATTAATTAAGTGAATCTATCAAATAATTTATTTTGGATGTTATATAATGATAAACAGTAACCATGGTGCATTTATAAACTATGAAAGAATCGTTTTGCTTGTGGATCATATCTATTATCATAAGAAGCAACAAAAGTGAAATTATTTGTCAATAACTTTTACATATTTTGTTCTTAAAACCTTCAGTGATGGAATGTGATAAATCTTCGATAAAGTTGTCTTATAGCCTGAAATGTTATTAAATGTTTCAGTATGTTTTTTACTTGACAAGTTTGTCACTATATTTACAGTTGTGGTCAAACATGTCACTTTTAAGCAATAGGAGACGGTTAATGTGAGGAGTATAAAAGATTACACCTCTAACCCGAGGGTAGATACCACTTTTTTTTTTTTCAATTGTGGGGTAAAGCTACGCGAAGTATACCTGTGCTAGTCGTCCCTAATTTAGCAATGTAGTCATCACCGCTTACCGTCACCTCTTGGGTTATTGTTTTTTACCAACGAAAGTGAGATCTACTGTTATATTATAACACTTCCGTCACAGCTGAAGGTGGATTCGAACCCATGACCCTCAGATTACGAGTCGAGCGCCTTAACCACTTGGCGATGGTGGACCGTTATTTATGGGTTTGAAGTGCACGACATGTTTTGTAGAATTACTAAATGAAGAAACTTTCTATGATCACGTTAGTTTGAATCACCTTGAGGAATATTCCTTCTGTTTCATTTACTATGATCACGTTAGTTTGAATCACCTTGAGGAATATCCCTTCTGTTTCATTTACTATGATCACGTTAGTTTGAATCACCTTGAGGAATATCCCTTCTGTTTCATTTACTACGATCACGTTAGTTTGAATCACCTTGAGGAATATCCCTTCTGTTTCATTTACTACGATCACGTTAGTTTGAATCACCTTGAGGAATATCCCTTCTGTTTCATTTACTACGATCACGTTAGTTTGAATCACCTTGAGAAATATCCCTTCTGTTTCATTTACGGTGATTCATTCAATTCACTAATAAGAGCTTAAAACAAGTATATACCACAAGTTTTATTATACTAGGCTTTATATTAGCATTTTATAAACAAAGATGTTGTCGTAAATAGTGTATTTGTAAAGTCTTAAAGTTATTTAATAAATATATCAGTATAAATGATACTTTCTAAATCTGTGAATCTTGGTATATTATTATGATCTCCTTTCATGACAGATAATTCTAGATATATGTTAAGCACTGGCAGTAAGATTTGCCTTGTTCATAAATTAAGATAGTACGTGTGATAAAAGTGACATATGTAATATTCTATGTTTTAATAGTTGTCTCGTTAAATTTACGGGTTTACCTATAACTTTTATGAGATAATTAAATCTAGACTATAATTTTGATCACATTGAGGCACCTATGATGAAACAAGTTTTATACAAGAAATATAAATGGAGACTTGTATCAGATATTCAAACATACTTGTCAGAAATTGTTATTCAGGAAATATAATTTATCATAAAAACTAAGCTAGACATCTAATTATCGAGTATTTGACCTCTAGTCTAAACAGAACAAAATTAAGTTGTTACTGAATTATCAATATAAAGTGAGTTATATTTTCCAAGTAACTGTGCTTGTATGTTGAGCACAGATCAATCTTACTGATTAATCAGTGGAAAATGGTTTCTATTGTAAATTACGATAAACTTAAAGAAATATAAGAAATGCACACTAACTTATTTGTCTATAAACTGAAATTAACAAACACTAATATTTACACAGTGTACGAATGTTTTATGAAAGCTAGTAAATAGTATCTCGAAGTTTTGTTAACACAACTTTCAATAACTAAGATAATTGTAAATTCTATTATTTTGCTTATATATATATTAATAATGGCTGATTAGGTCATAATGAAACACAAGTTTTATATAAGAAAATTAAACAGCACTGGTTTTAAAATGACAGTTAATATATATATTTCTTGATCTTTTTATAAAGTCTAAATGAAAGATAATGCATCATGTGTTACTGAAATACTGTTTTCAAATAGTCGATAAACCAATTTTTCTGAGCCTACATACTGAATGTTTGACATCTAGTTTACATGAAGGCCCGGCATGGCCAAGCGCGTAATCCGAGGTTCGCGGGTTCGCGCCTGCGTCGCGCTAAACATGCTCGCCCTTCCAGCCGTGGGGGTGTATAATGTGACGGTCAATCCCACTATTCGTTGGTAAAAGAGTAGGCCTAGAGTTGGCGGTGGGTGGTAACGACTAGCTGTCTTCCCTTTGGTCTTACACTGCTAAATTAGGGACGGCTAGCACAGATAGCCCTCGAGTAGTTTTGTGCGAAATTCCAAACAAACAAACAAAAAAGTTTACATCAAATTGTTTATATGTTTATTTACGTAGTAATACATCTTTAGCACGATGTCTCGTGATAAGTTATGTTTTTATTTTCATATATTGGTAAACAAGTGAAAAATATAAACACTAATTGAAATAGCAATATGTAAAAAATGCGTATGAAAACTAATTCAGTCCTTTATAAGATAAAATGTTTATAGTATATTAGTTTATTTTGAAGCTTTGTTAATAAATGTTTCAGTAAAAATTGTAGTTCTACACTGTTGTTGTAATAATAAACGTGTTGGATTTATAAAATGTGAAAAATTTATAAACAAGGGTCCTTTTAAGGATATCATATGCAACTTTTGTTTTCAGTTATAAATTATGTTCATATGTGAAAGATATATTTTACTATGGTGAACTAATAATTTTAAATGTTAAAGTACAGATAAAATAAAGTTTGAAAGATACGAAATGAAATTTCTAGTTTGTCTCTGAGCTTTATGGAAACAAAAAAATTACTCCATTCAGACAACATGTCACAAGGGTTCAGGCTTTCTCAACTTGCTACCAGCTGTGATGCATCAGGAAGAGATTAAAAGAGCGACCGATATGTAGTAAACGTTAAGTTTTCACGAAATGGTAAGAATATTTCTTATGAAATAAACTCTATACAAAAATTTGTGGAAATATTTACAGAAAGATAAACATATTGAAACATAGCTAATTACATAAATCCTTTAAACTCTAACAGAACAAATAATCTTGTAAATCTAAAATGAAATTATCGTATATTATTCAGATATTTAAATAAGCGTTTTTTTTTTCAGGGCAAATACATGTTATACAATATATTTATTACATAAATGAAATTAACAACAAGTGTTTTACGTATAAAACGTCTGGAAATGCTAAAAATACATCATGAAAATTAAATATAGAAGTAAACATCAGTACATTAAATACAATCTAAATCGCGTGTATTAACTGTTTCTTTCAATCTTTATAAAAATGATACACGAAAGATTTATTGTTTGTGGACTTATACAGCTGTGTCACAGATAACACTATGTAACAAAATTTTACTTTACTTGTTCCTGGGCAGAAAGTGTTATTTCCCAATTGCTTGTGCCCAAAGTAAATGAAAAAACAACAACAATTTTTCTCTTTCAAACTTTGCTTTTTTAACCTGGGTAAGGAAATTTTCAAATTTACCTAATTTCCAGAACATTCCAGGAAGATTCAGTGCTGAGTAGCTGATAGAGAATTTTCTCGAACTTACAAGAACTTCCTAGAATGTTATAGAACTTACAAGAATTTTCAAGTGCAAGTTGCAGGTCAGAGGAAGCGTCACCGACATTTGTCAAGCTTCTCACTCGTCAAGATGGGCTCTGCTTCTGCTACAATGTATCCAGTTTGTGCAAAGCAGTTGGAATTGCCTGTAATCTGAACGAGTAGCGCCTCTTGATTGATAGCTCATCGAGAAGCCTCAAAGCTGTGCTACTCCATAACGGGAATAAGTATCCGTCTCTTCCCCTGGCTCAAAGAGGAATACAACAGTGTCAAGACCTTGCTAGAAGCCTTCAAGTATGATGAGTATGGCTGGGAAGTTATCGGAGACTTCAAAATGGTGGCATTCCTGATGGGTCTCCAAGAAGGTTTTACCAGAATTTCCTGTTATCTTTGCCTTTGGGACAGCAGGGACACTGCAGCACACTACAAAAGGAAGCACTGGCCACAACGTACCGAGTTCTCTGTGGTGAGGCACAGTGTCAAGTGTGAGCCACTAGTGGACCTCCAGAAGGTGTTGTTCCCACTATTGAACATAAAATTTGGTCTTATGAAACAATTTGTCACAGCTCTTGATAGGGAGTCTGCAGCCTTCAAGTACCTTCGAAATTTCTTCCCTAACCTGTCTGAGACAAAGTCAAACCTGGTGTCTTCGTTGGACCACAAATAAAGAAGATCCTGGAGTGCATACAATTCCCCAAGAAGTTCAGTGGGAAGAGAAAAAAGCTTGGAGCAGCTTTGTCGCAGTGGTTCGGGGCTTCTTGGGCAATCACAAGGCCGAAAATTATGTGGTACTGGTTGAGGCTCTGGTAAAGAACTACACAAAATGGGCAGCAGGATGTCCCTGAAAGTCCATATTCTAGATACTCATCTTGATAAAATCAATGAGAACATGGAAGCTTCCACCAAGATATAGTGGACTTTGAACGCCGCCGCCAAGGAAGGTATAATGAAAACATGATGGGAGACTGTATTTGGGGCTGATTCGTGAAAGTGATTTACATTACAGTCGTAAATCTTGAAAAACTACTCACTTCTAAGTATACTTCTTCATTTTGGTATAACTTCAGTATAAATACGTGGAAATGTTCATTCATATGTTGTTTTATTCAGACCCTATGTAAATGAAAATGTGAAAATTCGCCCGATTTTGCATAGAAAATAGGTTAATTTCTGTAATTGCTGCATTTTTGTTATTACTATTGAGAGGTATTGTTTGAATATAGAATTTGCTGTATTTTTTTCTTATTATTATTATTGAGAGGTATTGTTTGAATGTAAAATTTGCTGTATTTTTGTTGTTCTTATTATTATTGAGAGGTATTGTTTGAATGAAAAATTTGCTGAATTTTTGTTATTATTATAATTATTATTGATAGGTACTGTTTCAGTGTAGAATTTGCAACCTTTTGGTTATTATTATTGAGAGATATTCTTCAAATGTAGAATTTGCCGTATTTTATTATTATTATTATTATTGAGACATACTGTTAGAATGTAGAATTTGCTGTATTTTTGTTATTATTATTATTGAGAGATACTGTTTGAATGTAGAATTAGCTGTCCCTTGTTATTGTTATTATTGAGAGTTATTCTTTGAATTTAGAATTTGTTGTATTTTTGTTATTATTATTATTATTGAGAGGTGTTGTTTGAATATAGAATTTGATGTCTTTTTGTTATTGGTATTGTTATTATTATTGATAGATATTGTTTCAATGTAGAATTCGCCGTATTTTTGTTATTGTTATTATTTTTGAGAGGTATTGTTTGAATGTAGAATTTGCCGTATTATTATTGAGAGGTAGTGTTTCAATGTAGAATTTGCTGTATTTTTGTTATTGATATTATTATTATTATTTAGAAGTATTGTTTGAATGTAGAATTTGCCGTATTTGTGTTATTATTATTATTTTTGAGAGATATTGTTCGAATGCAGAATTTCCTGTATTCTTGTTATTATTATTATTATTGAGAGGTATTGTTTGAATGAAAAATTTGCTGAATTTTTGTTATTATTATAATTATTATTGAGAGATATTGTTTGAATGTAGAAATTGCTTTATTTTTGTAATAATTATTATTAATGACAGGTATTGTTTGATTAGAGAATTTGCTGTATTTTTGTTACTGTTATTATTATTTAGAAGTATTGTTTGAATGTAGAATTTGCCGTATTTGTGTTATTATTATTATTTTTGAGAGATATTGTTCGAATGCAGAATTTCCTGTATTCTTGTTATTATAATTATTATTGAGAGATATTGTTTGAATGTAGAAATTGCTTTATTTTTGTAATAATTATTATTAATGACAGGTATTGTTTGATTAGAGAATTTGCTGTATTTTTGTTACTGTTATTATTATTTAGAAGTATTGTTTGAATGAAAAATTTGCCGTATTTTTGTTATTATTATTATTTCTGAGAGATACTGTGTGAATGTAGAATTTGCTGTATTTTGTTATTATTACTATTGAGAGGTATTGGTTGAATGTAGAATTTGCTGTATTTTTGTTATTGTTATTATTATTTTTGAGAGGTATTGTGGGAATGTAGAATTTGGTGTAATTTTGTTTTGGTTATTAGCATTATTGAAAGGTACGGTTTGAATGTAGAATTTGCAATCTTTTGGTTATTAGTATTAATATTGTGAGGTATTATATGAATGGAGAATTTGCCATATTATCATTGGGAGGTACTGTTTGAAAGTAGAATTTGCTGAATTTTAGTTATTGTTATTATTATTGTTGAGAAGTATTGTTTCAATGTAGAATTTGCTGTATTTTTGTTTTTCTTATTATGGAAATGTTCATTCATATGTTGTTTTATTCAGACCTTATGTAAATGAAAATGTGAAAATTCGCCCGTTTTTGCATAGAAATAAGGTTAATTTCTGTAATTGCTGTATTTTAGTTATTATTATTGAGAGGTGTTGTTTGAATATAGAATTTGCTGTATTTTATTATTATTGAGAAGTATTGTTTGAATGTAAATTTTGCCGTATTTTTGTTATTATTATTATTGAGAGGTATTGTTTGAATGTAGAATTTGCCGTATTATTATTATTTGTTTATTAGGTTTTTCCTATTTTCTGGTACTGTTATTTTAAACAATATTGTTTATAAATATAGGTCTTATCGTGGCTGTTGTTTATTAATTTAATTTGGTAAGTATCGTTATTATTCACTAACCCGGGACACCCGTACCCTGGACGGAAGGTAACTAAATTCATAATTAATGACAGGTTATATCAGAACTGAATTTTTTACCTCCATATATAATTGAGAAACACAACCTACAACACCCATAAAAACAGCAAAACACAAAATGTGAAACCGTAATGTTGCATGTATCTAGCAAACCTTCATGACAGATATCGTAAAGATCTATTAATAGGGGCGAAGTAGTGATTTTAAAAAAATCTGCAAAAACGCTAAAAAACGTAAACTGAAAAATCTGTGTTTATTTCCCCTAATGAACTTACATACTAATTTTGGTGAATATTCTTCTGTACCCTGCGAAGTATTCACATCGTCATACAACAGACAGTACTATTGTATGTGTATAGATGGCGCTAGTGCTATAGATTGGTGTGTGATATATTCAAGACGTTATATCTGCAACCTGAAAATGAAGAAAAATAAAGTTCTTCGTAATAGGAAACAGAGGTGAAAGTAGAATATTGTGACCCCTATTGCAAATCCAGATACGCAAGATAAAAATTTCGCGAATTTGGGGTTTCCCAGTATCATACACATAAGAGTTCCATTATAGTATGATTTTAAACCATTACAATCCTAATAACAGTTTTCCTGATTTTAGAGTTTAATTAAAAAACGAAACTGTAATTGATTTAAGAAAAGCAAACCAAAAACGTTGCGGTAGTGACAATTGTAAAAACAATGTCATTTAAATTAGATAAAATATTAACTTTGTAACGAGGATGTGATATTACATCAGTCTAATGAGTCTTGAATCGTATCCCTAATTCCCATTATATGTCAGTTACCCTACCTTCAGAAAATATTTTAGATTCTTACCTTCTTACTTAAAATCTGTTCTCTCCTAGCCTCATTTAACTGTTACTTTGTTACTAGTATTGTTTTTACTGTATGAGGTAAATCAAAGTTCCTATATTGAGCTCGGAGTAACTGTTACTTTGTTACTAGTATTGTCTTTACTGTATGAGGTAAATCAAAGTTCCTATATAGAGCTCGGAGTAACTGTTACTTTGCTAGTAGTATTCGTTTTACTGTATGAGGTAAATCAAAGTTCCTATATAGAGCTCGGAGTAACTGTTACTTTGCTAGTAGTATTCGTTTTACTGTATGAGGTAAATAAAAGTTCCTATATAGAGCTTGAAGTAACTGTTACTTTGTTAATAGTATTGTTTTTACTGTATGAGGTAAATCAAAGTTCCTATATAGAGCTCGGAGTAACTGTTACTTTGTTACTAGTATTTTTTTTACTGTATGAGGTAAATCAAAGTTCCTATATAGAGCTCGGAGTAACTGTTACTTTGTTACTAGTATTGTTTTACTGTATGAGGTAAATCAAAGTTCCTATATAGAGCTCAGGTAACTGTTACTTTGTTACTAGTATTGTTTTTACTGTATGAGGTAAATCAAAGTTCCTATATAGAGCTCAGGTAACTGTTACTTTGTTACTAGTATTGTTTTACTGTATGAGGTAAATCAAAGTTCCTATATAGAGCTCAGGTAACTGTTACTTTGTTACTAGTATTGTTTTTACTGTATGAGGTAAATCAAAGTTCCTATATAGAGCTCGGAGTAACTGTTACTTTGTTACTAGTATTGTTTTTTTACTGTATGAGGAAATCAAAGTTCCTATATAGAGCTCGGAGTAACTGTTACTTTGTTACTAGTATTCTTTTTACTGTATGAGGTAAATCAAAGTTCCTATATAGAGCTCAGGTAACTGTTACTTTGTTACTAGTATTCTTTTACTGTATGAGGTAAATCTAAGTTCCTATATAGAGCTCGGTGTAACTGTTACTTTGTTACTAGTATTCTTTTTTTACTGTATGAGGTAAATCAAAGTTCCTATATAGAGCTCAGGTAACTGTTACTTTGTTACTAGTATTCTTTTTACTGTATGAGGTAAATCAAAGTTCCTATATAGAGCTCGGAGTAACTGTTACTTTGTTACTAGTATTCTTTTTTACTGTATGAGGTAAATCAAAGTTCCTATATAGAGCTCAGGTAACTGTTACTTTGTTACTAGTATTGTTTTTACTGTATGAGGTAAATCAAAGTTCCTATATAGAGCTCAGGTAACTGTTACTTTGTTACTAGTATTGTTTTTTACTGTATGAGGTAAATCAAAGTTCCTATATAGAGCTCAGGTAACTGTTACTTTGTTACTAGTATTGTTTTACTGTATGAGGTAAATCAAAGTTCCTATATAGAGCTCGGAGTAACTGTTACTTTGTTACTAGTATTTTGTTTACTGTATGAGGTAAATCAAAGTTCCTATATAGAGCTCGGAGTAACTGTTACTTTGTTAC
Source organism: Tachypleus tridentatus (assembly GCF_004210375.1). Lineage (NCBI taxonomy): Eukaryota > Metazoa > Arthropoda > Merostomata > Xiphosura > Limulidae > Tachypleus > Tachypleus tridentatus. Next base: position 159,262,357 of record NC_134832.1, on the reverse strand, counting down.
TAGTATTGTTTTTACTGTATGAGGTAAATCAAAGTTCCTATATAGAGCTCGGAGTAACTGTTACTTTGTTACTAGTATTCTTTTTTACTGTATGAGGTAAATCAAAGTTCCTATATAGAGCTCAGGTAACTGTTACTTTGTTACTAGTATTCTTTTTTACTGTATGAGGTAAATCAAAGTTCCTATATAGAGCTCGGGTAACTGTTACTTTGTTACTAGTATTTTTTTTACTGTATGAGGTAAATCAAAGTTCCTATATAGAGCTCGGAGTAACTGTTACTTTGTTACTAGTATTGTTTTTACTGTATGAGGTAAATCAAAGTTCCTATATAGAGCTCGGAGTAACTGTTACTTTGTTACTAGTATTGTCTTTACTGTATGAGGTAAATCAAAGTTCCTATATAGAGCTAGGAGTAACTGTTAATTTGTTACTAGTATTCTTTTTACTGTATGAGGTAAATCAAAGTTCCTATATAGAGCTCAGGTAACTGTTACTTTGTTACTAGTATTGTTTTTTACTGTATGAGGTAAATCAAAGTTCCTATATAGAGCTCAGGGTAACTGTTACTTTGTTACTAGTATTGTTTTTACTGTATGAGGTAAATAAAGTTCCTATATAGAGCTCGGAGTAACTGTTACTTTGTTACTAGTATTGTTTTTACTGTATAAGGTAAATCAAAGTTCCTATATAGAGCTCAGAGTAACTGTTACTTTGTTACTAGTATTGTCTTTTACTGTATGAGGTAAATCAAAGTTCCTATATAGAGCTCGGGTAACTGTTACTTTGTTACTAGTATTCTTTTTTACTGTATGAGGTAAATCAAAGTTCCTATATAGAGCTTGAAGTAACTGTTACTTTGTTACTAGTATTGTTTTTACTGTATGAGGTAAATCAAAGTTCCTATATAGAGCTCAGGTAACTGTTACTTTGTTACTAGTATTTTTTTTTACTGTATGAGGTAAATCAAAGTTCCTATATAGAGCTCGGGTAACTGTTACTTTGTTACTAGTATTGTTTTTACTGTATGAGGTAAATCAAAGTTCCTATATAGAGCTCGGGTAACTGTTACTTTGTTACTAGTATTGTTTTTTACTGTATGAGGTAAATCAAAGTTCCTATATAGAGCTCAGGTAACTGTTACTTTGTTACTAGTATTGTTTTACTGTATGAGGTAAATCAAAGTTCCTATATAGAGCTCAGGAGTAACTGTTACTTTGTTACTAGTATTGTTTTTACTGTATGAGGTAAATCAAAGTTCCTATATAGAGCTCAGGAGTAACTGTTACTTTGTTACTAGTAATTTTTTACTGTATGAGGTAAATCAAAGTTCCTATATAGAGCTCAGGTAACTGTTACTTTGTTACTAGGATTCATTCTTTTTTACTGTATGAGGTAAATCTAAGTTCCTATATAGAAGCTCGGAGTAACTGTTACTTTGTTACTAGTATTGTTTTTTACTGTATGAGGTAAATCAAAGTTCCTATATAGAGCTCGGGTAACTGTTACTTTGTTACTAGTATTCTTTTTACTGTATGAGGTAAATCAAAGTTCCTATATAGAGCTCGGAGTAACTGTTACTTTGTTACTAGTATTGTTTTTTTACTGTATGAGGTAAATCAAAGTTCCTATATAGAGCTCAGAGTAACTGTTACTTTGTTACTAGTATTCTTTTACTGTATGAGGTAAATCAAAGTTCCTATATAGAGCTCAGGTAACTGTTACTTTGTTACTAGTATTCTTTTTACTGTATGAGGTAAATCTAAGTTCCTATATAAAGCTCGGTGTAACTGTTACTTTGTTACTAGTATTCTTTTTACTGTATGAGGTAAATCTAAGTTCCTATATAGAGCTCGGAGTAACTGTTACTTTGTTACTAGTATTGTTTTTACTGTATGAGGTAAATCAAAGTTCCTATATAGAGCTCGGAGTAACTGTTACTTTGTTACTAGTATTGTTTTTACTGTATGAGGTGAATCAAAGTTCCTATAAAGAGCTCGGAGTAACTGTTACTTTGTTACTAGTATTGTTTTTACTGTATGAGGTAAATCAAAGTTCCTATATAGAGCTCGGAGTAAGTGTTACTTTGTTACTAGTATTGTTTTTACTGTATGAGCTAAATAAAAGTTCCTATATAGAGCTCGGAGTAACTCTTACTTTGTTACTAGTATTCTTTTTACTGTCTGAGGTAAATCAAAGTTCCTATATAGAGCTCGGAGTAACTGTTACTTTGTTACTAGTATTGTCTTTACTGTATGAGTTAAATCAAAGTTCCTATATAGAGCTAGGAGTAACTGTTAATTTGTTACTAGTATTCTTTTTACTGTATGAGGTAAATCAAAGTTCCTATATAGAGCTCGGAGTAGCTGTTACTTTGTTACTAGTATTGTTTTTACTGTATGAGGTAAATCAAAGTTCCTATATAGAGCTCGGAGTAACTGTTACTTTGTTACTAGTATTGTTTTACTGTATGAGGTAAATAAAGTTCCTATATAGAGCTCAGGTAACTGTTACTTTGTTACTAGTATTGTTTTTTTACTGTATGAGGTAAATCAAAGTTCCTATATAGAGCTCGGAGTAACTGTTACTTTGTTACTAGTATTGTCTTTACTGTATGAGGTAAATCAAAGTTCCTATATAGAGCTCGGAGTAACTGTTACTTTGCTAGTAGTATTCTTTTTACTGTATAAGGTAAATAAAAGTTCCTATATAGAGCTTGAAGTAACTGTTACCTTGTTAATAGTATTGTTTTTACTGTATGAGGTAAATCAAAGTTCCTATATAGAGCTCAGGTAACTGTTACTTTGTTACTAGTATTTTTTTTACTGTATGAGGTAAATCAAAGTTCCTATATAGAGCTCAGGTAACTGTTACTTTGTTACTACTATTGTTTTTACTGTATGAGGTAAATCAAAGTTCCTATATAGAGCTCAGGTAACTGTTACTTTGTTACTAGTATTGTTTTACTGTATGAGGTAAATCAAAGTTCCTATATAGAGCTCAGGTAACTGTTACTTTGTTACTAGTATTGTTTTACTGTATGAGGGTAAATCAAAGTTCTATATAGAGCTCGGAGTAACTGTTACTTTGTTACTAGTATTGTTTTTACTGTATGAGGTAAATCAAAGTTCCTATATAGAGCTCGGAGAACTGTTACTTTATTACTAGTATTGTTTTTACTGTATGAGGGAAATCAAAGTTCCTATATAGAGCTCGGAGTAACTGTTACTTTGTTACTAGTATTCTTTTTACTGTATGAGGTAAATCAAAGTTCCTATATAGAGCTCGGAGTAACTGTTACTTTGTTACTAGGATTCTTTTTACTGTATGAGGTAAATCTAAGTTCCTATATAAAGCTCGGTGTAACTGTTACTTTGTTACTAGTATTCTTTTTACTGTATGAGGTAAATCTAAGTTCCTATATAGAGCTCGGAGTAACTGTTACTTTGTTACTAGTATTCTTTTTACTGTATGAGGTAAATCAAAGTTCCTATATAGAGCTCGGAGTAACTGTTACTTTGTTACTAGTATTCTTTTTACTGTATGAGGTAAATCAAAGTTCCTATATAGAGCTCGGAGAAAGTGTTACTTTGTTAGTAGTATTCTTTTTTACTGTATGAGGTAAATCAAAGTTCCTATATAGAGCTCAGGTAACTGTTACTTTGTTACTAGTATTTTTTTTTTACTGTATGGGGTAAATCAAAGTTCCTATTTAGAGCTAGGAGTAACTGTTACTTTGTTACTAGTATTGTTTTACTGTATGAGGTAAATCAAAGTTCCTATATAGAGCTCGAGTAACTGTTACTTTGTTACTAGTATTGTTTTACTGTATGAGGTAAATCAAAGTTCCTATATAGAGCTCAGGTAACTGTTACTTTGTTACTAGTATTGTTTTACTGTATGAGGTGAATCAAAGTTCCTATATAAGAGCTCAGGAGTAACTGTTACTTTGTTACTAGTATTGTTTTTACTGTATGAGGTAAATCAAAGTTCCTATATAGAGCTCAGGGTAACTGTTACTTTGTTACTAGTATTGTTTTTACTGTATGAGGTAAATCAAAGTTCCTATATAGAGCTAGGAGTAACTGTTACTTTGTTACTAGTATTGTTTTACTGTATGAGGTAAATCAAAGTTCCTATATATAGAGCTCAGGAGTAACTGTTACTTTGTTACTAGTATTGTCTTTACTGTATGAGGTAAATCAAAGTTCCTATATAGAGCTAGGAGTAACTGTTACTTTGTTACTAGTATTCTTTTTTACTGTATGAGGTAAATCAAAGTTCCTATATAGAGCTCAGGGTAACTGTTACTTTGTTACTAGTATTGTTTTTACTGTATGAGGTAAATCAAAGTTCCTATATAGAGCTCAGAGTAACTGTTACTTTGTTACTAGTATTGTTTTTTTACTGTATGAGGTAAATAAAGTTTCTATATAGAGCTCGGAGTAACTGTTACTTTGCTAGTAGTATTCTTTTTACTGTATAAGGTAAATAAAAGTTCCTATATAGAGCTCAGGAGTAACTGTTACTTTGTTACTAGTATTGTTTTTTTGTATGTGAGGTAAATCAAAGTTCCTATATAGAGCTCAAAGAGTAACTGTTACTTTGTTACTAGTATTGTTTTTTTACTGTATGAGGTAAATCAAAGTTCCTATATAGAGCTCGGAGAACTGTTACTTTATTACTAGTATTGTTTTTACTGTATGAGGGAAATCAAAGTTCCTATATAGAGCTCGGAGTAACTGTTACTTTGTTACTAGTATTCTTTTTACTGTATGAGGTAAATCAAAGTTCCTATATAGAGCTCAGGAGTAACTGTTACTTTGTTACTAGTATTCTTTTTACTGTATGAGGTAAATCAAAGTTCCTATAACTGTTACTTTGAGCTCAAAGTTCCTATATAGAGCTCGGAGTAACTGTAACTGTTACTTTGTTTCCTATATAGAGCTAGTAACTGTTACTTTTTACTAGTACTGTATGGGTAAATCAAAGTTCCTATATAGAGCTCGGAGAACTGTTACTTTGTTACTAGTATTGTTTTTTACTGAGGTAAATCAAAGTTCCTATATAGAGCTCAGTAACTGTTACTTTGTTACAGTATTGTTTTTTACTGTATGAGGTAAATCAAAGTTCTATATAGAGCTCGGAGTAACTGTTACTTTGTTACTAGTATTCTTTTTACTGTATGAGGTAAATCAAAGTTCCTATATAGAGCTCGGAGTAACTGTATTTTTTTTTACTTTGTTACTAGTATTCTTTTTACTACTGTATGAGGTAAATCAAAGTTCCTATATAGAGCTCGGAGTAACTGTTACTTTGTTACTAGTATTCTTTTTTTACTGTATGGGGTAAATCAAAGTTCCTATATAGAGCTCGGAGTAACTGTTACTTTGTTACTAGTATTCTTTTTACTGTATGAGGTAAATCAAAGTTCCTATATAGAGCTCGGAGGTAACTGTTACTTTGTTACTAGTATTGTTTTTTTTTACTGTATGAGGTAAATCAAAGTTCCTATATAGAGCTCAGAGTAACTGTTACTTTGTTACTAGTATTCTTTTTACTGTATGAGGTAAATCAAAGTTCCTATATAGAGCTCAGGAGTAACTGTTACTTTGTTACTAGTATTGTTTTTTACTGTATGAGGTAAATCAAAGTTCCTATTAGAGCTAGGAGTAACTGTTACTTTGTTATAGTATTATTGTTTTTTACTGTAGGGTAAATCAAAGTTCCTATATAGAGCTGGGTAACTGTTACTTTGTTACTAGTATTGTCTTTACTGTATGAGGTAAATCAAAGTTCTATATAGAGCTCTGAGTAACTGTTACTTTGTTACTAGTATTCTTTTACTGTATGAGGTAAATCAAAGTTCCTATATAGAGCTCAGAGTAATTTACTTTGTTTTTTTACTAGTATTGGTTTTACTGTATGAGGTAAATCAAAGTTCCTATATAGAGCTAGGAGTAACTGTTACTTTGTTACTAGTATTGTTTTTACTGTATGAGGTAAATCAAAGTTCCTATATAGAGCTCTGGTGTAACTGTTACTTTGTTACTAGTATTGTTTTTACTGTATGAGGTAAATCAAAGTTCCTATATAGAGCTCAGGTAACTGTTACTTTGTTACTAGTATTGTTTTTACTGTATGGGGTAAATCAAAGTTCCTATATAGAGCTCGAGTAACTGTTACTTTGCTAGTAGTATTCTTTTTTACTGTATGAGGTAAATAAAAGTGTTAACTGTTACTTTGTTACTAGTATTGTTTTACTGTATGAGGTAAATCAAAGTTCCTATATAGAGCTCAGAGTAACTGTTACTTTGTTACTAGTATTGTTTTTACTGTATGAGGTAAATCAAAGTTCCTATATAGAGCTACTTTGTTACTAGTATTGTTTTACTGTATGAGGTAAATCAAAGTTCCTATATAGAGCTCAGAGTAACTGTTACTTTGTTACTAGTATTATTGTTTTACTGTATGAGGTAAATCAAAGTTCCTATATAGAGCTCAGAGTAACTGTTACTTTGTTACTAGTATTGTTTTACTGTATGAGGTAAATCAAAGTTCCTATATAGAGCTCAGGAGTAACTGTTACTTTGTTACTAGTATTGTTTTACTGTATGAGGTAAATCAAAGTTCCTATATAGAGCTCGGAGTAACTCAAAGTTCCTATATAGAGAGCTCGGAGTAACTGTTACTTTGTTACTAGTATTCTTACTTTTGTTTTACTGTATGAGGTAAATCAAAGTTCCTATATAGAGCCTCGGAGTAACTGTTACTTTGTTACTAGTATTGTTTTTACTGTATGAGGTAAATCAAAGTTCCTATATAGAGCCTGGAGTAACTGTTACTTTGTTACTAGTATTCTTTTTACTGTATGAGGGAAATCAAAGTTCCTATATAGAGCTCGGAGTAACTGTTACTTTGTTACTAGTATTGTCTTTACTGTATGAGGTAAATCAAAGTTCCTATATAGAGCTCGGAGTAACTGTTACTTTGTTAGTTACTAGTATTAAATAAAAGTTCCTATATAGAGCTTTTGTTACTGTATGAGGTAAATCAAAGTTCCTATATAGAGCTCAGTAACTGTTACTTTGTTACTGTTACTTTGTAAATCACCTAGTAGTTTTTTTGTTACTAGTACTGTATGTATGGGAAATCAAAGTTCCTATATAGAGCTCAGAGTAACTGTTACTTTGTTACTAGTATTGTTTTTTACTGTATGAGGTAAATCAAAGTTCCTATATAGAGCTCGGAGTAACTGTTACTTTGTTACTAGTATTGTTTTTACTGTATGAGGTAAATCAAAGTTCCTATATAGAGCTTACTTTGTTACTAGTATTGTCTTTACTGTATGAGGTAAATCAAAGGAGTAACTGTTACTTTGTTACTAGTATTCTTTTACTGTATGAGGTAAATCAAAGTTCCTATATAGAGCTCAGAGTAACTGTTACTTTGTTACTAGTATTCTTTTACTGTATGAGGTAAATCAAAGTTCCTATATAGAGCTCAGAGTAACTGTTACTTTGTTACTAGTATTTTTTTACTGTATGAGGTAAATCAAAGTTCCTATATAGAGCTCGGAGTAACTGTTACTTTGTTACTAGTATTGTTTTTTACTGTATGAGGTAAATCAAAGTTCCTATATAGAGCTCGGAGTAACTGTTACTTTGTTACTAGTATTGTTTTTACTGTATGAGGTTCAAAGTTCCTATATAGAGCTCGGAGACTTTACTTTGTTACTAGTATTGTTTTTTACTGTATGAGGTAAATCAAAGTTCCTATATAGAGCTCAGAGTAACTGTTACTTTGTTACTAGTATTGTTTTTACTGTATGAGGTAAATCAAAGTTCCTATATAGAGCTAGGAGTAACTGTTACTTTGTTACTAGTATTCTTTTTTACTGTATGAGGTAAATCAAAGTTCTATATAGAGCTCCTATATAGAGCTCGAGTAACTGTTACTTTGTTACTAGTATTGTTTTACTGTATGAGGTAAATCAAAGTTCCTATATAGAGCTCGGAGTAACTGTTACTTTGTTACTGTATGAGGGAAATCATTGTTTGTTACTGTACTAGTTTTTTACTGTATGAGGTAAATCAAAGTTCCTATATAGAGCTCAGAGTAACTGTTACTTTGTTACTAGTATTCTTTTTACTGTATAAGGTAAATCAAAGTTCCTATATAGAGCTCAGTAACTGTAACTGTATTCTTTTTACTTTGTTACTAGTATAACTGTTACTTTGTTACTGTATTGTTTTACTGTATGAGGTAAATCAAAGTTCCTATATAGAGCTCGGAGTAACTGTTACTTTGTTACTAGTATTGTTTTTACTACTGTACTGTATAACTGAGGTAAATGAGGGTAAATCAAAGTTCCTATATAGAGCTCAGGGTAACTGTTACTATTTTACTAGTATTGTTTTTTACTGTATGAGGTAAATAAAGTCTTCTATATAGAGCTCAGAGTAACTGTTACTTTGTTACTAGTATTGTTTTTACTGTATGAGGGTAAATCAAAGTTCCTATATAGAGCTCGGAGTAACTGTTACTTTGTTACTAGTATTTTTTTACTGTATGAGGTAAATCAAAGTCGAGGTAACTGTTACTTTGTTATATAGTATTCTTTTTTACTGGAGGTAAATCAAAGTTCCTATATAGTCAGGTAACTGTTACTTTGTTACTAGTATTGTTTTTACTGTATGAGGTAAATCAAAGTTCCTATATAGAGCTCAGAGTAACTGTTACTTATGAGGTAAATAAAGTTCCTATATAGTTACTAGTATTGTTTTTACTGTATGAGGTAAATCAAAGTTCCTATATAGAGCTCAGGGTAACTGAGTAACTGTTACTTTGTTACTAGTATTGTTTTACTGTATGAGGTAAATCAAAGTTCCTATATAGAGCTCAGGTAACTGGAGTAACTGTTACTTTATTACTAGTATTGTTTTTACTGTATGAGGTAAATCAAAGTTCCTATATAGAGCTCGGAGTAACTGTTACTTTGTTACTAGTATTGTTTTTTACTGTATGAGGTAAATCAAAGTTCCTATATAGAGCTCAGAGTAACTGTTACTTTGTTACTAGTATTCTTTACTGTATGAGGTAAATCAAAGTTCCTATATAGAGCTCAGGAGAACTGTTACTTTGTTACTAGTATTGTTTTACTGTATGAGGTAAATCAAAGTTCCTATATAAAGCCTCATAGAGCTCGGAGTAACTGTTACTTTGTTACTAGTATTCTTTTTACTGTATGAGGTAAATCTAAGTTCCTATATAGAGCTCGGAGTAACTGTTACTTTGTTACTAGTATTCTTTTTACTGTATGAGGTAAATCAAAGTTCCTATATAGAGCTCAGAGTAACTGTTACTTTGTTACTAGTATTCTTTTTACTGTATGAGGTAAATCAAAGTTCCTATATAGAGCTCGGAGTAACTGTTACTTTGTTACTAGTATTCTTTTTTACTGTATGAGGTAAAGTCAAAGTTCCTATATAGAGCTCAGAGTAACTGTTACTTTGTTACTAGTATTTTTTTTACTGTATGAGGTAAATCAAAGTTCCTATTTAGAGCTAGGAGTAACTGTTACTTTGTTACTAGTATTGTTTTTACTGTATGAGGTAAGTCAAAGTTCCTATATAGAGCTCAGAGTAACTGTTACTTTGTTACTAGTATTGTTTTACTGTATGAGGTAAATCAAAGTTCCTATATAGAGCTCAGAGTAACTGTTACTTTGTTACTAGTATTGTTTTACTGTATGAGGTGAATCAAAGTTCCTATAAAGAGCTCGGAGTAACTGTTACTTTGTTACTAGTATTGTTTTACTGTATGTATTGTTTTACTGTATGAGGTAAATCAAAGTTCCTATATAGAGCTCAGGAGTAACTGTTACTTTGTTACTAGTATTGTCTTTTACTGTATGAGGTAAATCAAAGTTCCTATATAGAGCTCGGTAGTAACTGTTACTTATTCTTTTTTACTGTTACTAGTATTGTTACTTTGTTACTGTATGAGGTAAATCAAAGTTCCTATATAGAGCTCAGAGTAACTGTTACTTTGTTACTAGTATTGTTTTTACTGTATGAGGTAAATCAAAGTTCCTATATAGAGCTAGGAGTAACTGTTACTTTGTTACTAGTATTTTTTTTTTGCTGTATGAGGTAAATCAAAGTTCCTATATAGAGCTCAGGTCGGAGTAACTGTTACTTTGTTACTAGTATTTAATTTGTTTTTTCTTTTTTACTGTATGAGGTAAATCAAAGTTCCTATATAGAGCTCGGAGTAACTGTTACTTTGTTACTAGTATT
>NC_134832.1:159203118-159251558 GCF_004210375.1 Tachypleus tridentatus | reverse complement strand
TTACAATACTGCTTTTCTTCATTAACAATCTACATATCAATACAACAATAATGCTGTACTTCATTATTTACAAGGTATAATTTGTCAACTATGTAAACATATTTACAATACTGCTTTTCTTCATTAACAATCTACATATCAATACAACAATAATGCTGTAATTCATTATTTACAAGGTATAATTTGTCAACTATGTAAACATATTTACAATACTGATTTTCTTCATTAACAATCTACATATCAATACAACAATAATGCTGTACTTCATTATTTACAAGGTATAATTTGTCAACTATGTAAACATATTTACAATACTGATTTTCTTCATTAACAATCTACATATCAATACAACAATAATGCTGTACTTCATTATTTACAAGGTATAATTTGTCAACTATGTAAACATATTTACAATACTGCTTTTCTTCATTAACAATCTACATATCAATACAACAATAATGCTGTACTTCATTATTTACAAGGTATAATTTGTCAACTATGTAAACATATTTACAATACTGATTTTCTTCATTAACAATCTACATATCAATACAACAATAATGCTGTACTCATTAACATTATTTACAAGTACTTCATATAATTTAATTTGTCAACTATGTAAACATATTTACAATACTGCTTTTCTTCATTAACAATCTACATATCAATACAACAATAATGCTGTAATTTCATTATTTACAAGATATAATTTGTCAACTATGTAAACATATTTACAATACTGCTTTTCTTCATTAACAATCTACATATCAATACAACAATAATGCTGTACTTCATTATTTACAAGGTATAATTTGTCAACTATGTAAACATATTTACAATACTGCTTTTCTTCATTAACAATCTACATATCAATACAACAATAATGCTGTACTTCATTATTTACAAGTAAACATATTTACAATATAATTTGTCAACTATAAAACATATTTACAATACTGCTTTTCTTCATTAACAATCTACATATCAATACAACAATAATGCTGTACTTTCATTATTTACAAGGTATAATTTGTCAACTATGTAAACATATTTACAATACTGCTTTTCTTCATTAACAATCTACATATCAATACAACAATAATGCTGTACTTCATTATTTACAAGGTATAATTTGTCAACTATGTAAACATATTTACAATACTGCTTTTCTTCATTAACAATCTACATATCAATACAACAATAATGCTGTACTTCATTATTTACAAGGTATAATTTGTCAACTATGTAAACATATTTACAATACTGATTTTCTTCATTAACAATCTACATATCAATACAACAATAATGCTGTACTTCATTATTTACAAGGTATAATTTGTCAACTATGTAAACATATTTACAATACTGCTTTTCTTCATTAACAATCTACATATCAATACAACAATAATGCTGTACTTCATTATTTACAAGGTATAATTTGTCAACTATGTAAACATATTTACAATACTGATTTTCTTCATTAACAATCTACATATCAATACAACAATAATGCTGTACTTCATTATTTACAAGGTATAATTTGTCAACTATGTAAACATATTTACAATACTGCTTTTCTTCATTAACAATCTACACATCAATACAACAATAATGCTGTACTTCATTATTTACAAGGTATAATTTGTCAACTATGTAAACATATTTACAATACTGATTTTTCTTCATTAACAATCTACATATCAATACAACAATAATGCTGTAATTCATTATTTACAAGGTATAATTTGTCAACTATGTAAACATATTTACAATACTGCTTTTCTTCATTAACAATCTACATATCAATACAACAATAATGCTGTACTTCATTATTTACAAGGTATAATTTGTCAACTATGTAAACATATTTACAATACTGATTTTCTTCATTAACAATCTACATATCAATACAACAATAATGCTGTACTTCATTATTTACAAGGTATAATTTGTCAACTATGTAAACATATTTACAATACTGCTTTTCTTCATTAACAATCTACATATCAATACAACAATAATGCTGTACTTCATTATTTACAAGGTATAATTTGTCAACTATGTAAACATATTTACAATACTGCTTTTCTTCATTAACAATCTACATATCAATACAACAATAATGCTGTACTTCATTATTTACAAGGTATAATTTGTCAACTATGTAAACATATTTACAATACTGCTTTTCTTCATTAACAATCTACATATCAATACAACAATAATGCTGTACTTCATTATTTACAAGGTATAATTTGTCAACTATGTAAACATATTTACAATACTGATTTTCTTCATTAACAATCTACATATCAATACAACAATAATGCTGTACTTCATTATTTACAAGGTATAATTTGTCAACTATGTAAACATATTTACAATACTGCTTTTCTTCATTAACAATCTACATATCAATACAACAATAATGCTGTACTTCATTATTTACAAGGTATAATTTGTCAACTATGTAAACATATTTACAATACTGCTTTTCTTCATTAACAATCTACATATCAATACAACAATAATGCTGTACTTCATTATTTACAAGGTATAATTTGTCAACTATGTAAACATATTTACAATACTGATTTTCTTCATTAACAATCTACATATCAATACAACAATAATGCTGTACTTCATTATTTACAAGGTATAATTTGTCAACTATGTAAACATATTTACAATACTGATTTTCTTCATTAACAATCTACATATCAATACAACAATAATGCTGTACTTTCATTATTTACAAGGTATAATTTGTCAACTATGTAAACATATTTACAATACTGATTTTCTTCATTAACAATCTACATATCAATACAACAATAATGCTGTACTTCATTATTTACAAGATATAATTTGTCAACTATGTAAACATATTTACAATACTGCTTTTCTTCATTAACAATCTACATATCAATACAACAATAATGCTGTACTTCATTATTTACAAGGTATAATTTGTCAACTATGTAAACATATTTACAATACTGCTTTTCTTCATTAACAATCTACATATCAATACAACAATAATGCTGTACTTCATTATTTACAAGGTATAATTTGTCAACTATGTAAACATATTTACAATACTGCTTTTCTTCATTAACAATCTACATATCAATACAACAATAATGCTGTACTTCATTATTTACAAGGTATAATTTGTCAACTATGTAAACATATTTACAATACTGATTTTCTTCATTAACAATCTACATATCAATACAACAATAATGCTGTACTTCATTATTTACAAGGTATAATTTGTCAACTATGTAAACATATTTACAATACTGCTTTTCTTCATTAACAATCTACATATCAATACAACAATAATGCTGTACTTCATTATTTACAAGGTATAATTTGTCAACTATGTAAACATATTTACAATACTGCTTTTCTTCATTAACAATCTACATATCAATACAACAATAATGCTGTACTTCATTATTTACAAGGTATAATTTGTCAACTATGTAAACATATTTACAATACTGATTTTCTTCATTAACAATCTACATATCAATACAACAATAATGCTGTACTTCATTATTTACAAGGTATAATTTGTCAACTATGTAAACATATTTACAATACTGCTTTTCTTCATTAACAATCTACATATCAATACAACAATAATGCTGTACTTCATTATTTACAAGGTATAATTTGTCAACTATGTAAACATATTTACAATACTGATTTTCTTCATTAACAATCTACATATCAATACAACAATAATGCTGTACTTCATTATTTACAAGGTATAATTTGTCAACTATGTAAACATATTTACAATACTGCTTTTCTTCATTAACAATCTACATATCAATACAACAATAATGCTGTACTTCATTATTTACAAGATATAATTTGTCAACTATGTAAACATATTTACAATACTGCTTTTCTTCATTAACAATCTACATATCAATACAACAATAATGCTGTACTTCATTATTTACAAGGTATAATTTGTCAACTATGTAAACATATTTACAATACTGATTTTCTTCATTAACAATCTACATATCAATACAACAATAATGCTGTACTTCATTATTTACAAGGTATAATTTGTCAACTATGTAAACATATTTACAATACTGCTTTTCTTCATTAACAATCTACATATCAATACAACAATAATGCTGTACTTCATTATTTACAAGGTATAATTTGTCAACTATGTAAACATATTTACAATACTGATTTTCTTCATTAACAATCTACATATCAATACAACAATAATGCTGTACTTTCATTATTTACAAGGTATAATTTGTCAACTATGTAAACATATTTACAATACTGATTTTCTTCATTAACAATCTACATATCAATACAACAATAATGCTGTACTTCATTATTTACAAGGTATAATTTGTCAACTATGTAAACATATTTACAATACTGATTTTCTTCATTAACAATCTACATATCAATACAACAATAATGCTGTACTTTCATTATTTACAAGGTATAATTTGTCAACTATGTAAACATATTTACAATACTGATTTTCTTCATTAACAATCTACATATCAATACAACAATAATGCTGTAATTTCATTATTTACAAGATATAATTTTTCAACTATGTAAACATATTTACAATACTGCTTTTCTTCATTAACAATCTACATATCAATACAACAATAATGCTGTACTTCATTATTTACAAGATATAATTTGTCAACTATGTAAACATATTTACAATACTGCTTTTCTTCATTAACAATCTACATATCAATACAACAATAATGCTGTACTTCATTATTTACAAGGTATAATTTGTCAACTATGTAAACATATTTACAATACTGCTTTTCTTCATTAACAATCTACATATCAATACAACAATAATGCTGTACTTCATTATTTACAAGGTATAATTTGTCAACTATGTAAACATATTTACAATACTGATTTTCTTCATTAACAATCTACATATCAATACAACAATAATGCTGTACTTCATTATTTACAAGGTATAATTTGTCAACTATGTAAACATATTTACAATACTGCTTTTCTTCATTAACAATCTACATATCAATACAACAATAATGCTGTACTTCATTATTTACAAGGTATAATTTGTCAACTATGTAAACATATTTACAATACTGATTTTCTTCATTAACAATCTACATATCAATACAACAATAATGCTGTACTTCATTATTTACAAGGTATAATTTGTCAACTATGTAAACATATTTACAATACTGCTTTTCTTCATTAACAATCTACATATCAATACAACAATAATGCTGTACTTCATTATTTACAAGGTATAATTTGTCAACTATGTAAACATATTTACAATACTGCTTTTCTTCATTAACAATCTACATATCAATACAACAATAATGCTGTACTTCATTATTTACAAGGTATAATTTGTCAACTATGTAAACATATTTACAATACTGCTTTTCTTCATTAACAATCTACATATCAATACAACAATAATGCTGTACTTCATTATTTACAAGGTATAATTTGTCAACTATGTAAACATATTTACAATACTGATTTTCTTCATTAACAATCTACATATCAATACAACAATAATGCTGTACTTCATTATTTACAAGGTATAATTTGTCAACTATGTAAACATATTTACAATACTGCTTTTCTTCATTAACAATCTACATATCAATACAACAATAATGCTGTACTTCATTATTTACAAGGTATAATTTGTCAACTATGTAAACATATTTACAATACTGATTTTCTTCATTAACAATCTACATATCAATACAACAATAATGCTGTACTTCATTATTTACAAGGTATAATTTGTCAACTATGTAAACATATTTACAATACTGATTTTCTTCATTAACAATCTACATATCAATACAACAATAATGCTGTAATTTCATTATTTACAAGGTATAATTTGTCAACTATGTAAACATATTTACAATACTGATTTTCTTCATTAACAATCTACATATCAATACAACAATAATGCTGTACTTCATTATTTACAAGATATAATTTGTCAACATGTAAACTATTTACAATACTGTTTTCTTCAAACAATATATCAATACAATAATGCTGTACTGGTATAATTTGTCAACTTGTAAACATATTTACAATACTGCTTTTCTTCATTAACAATCTACATATCAATACAACAATAATGCTGTAATTTCATTATTTACAAGGTATAATTTGTCAACTATGTAAACATATTTACAATACTGCTTTTCTTCATTAACAATCTACATATCAATACAACAATAATGCTGTACTTCATTATTTACAAGGTATAATTTGTCAACTATGTAAACATATTTACAATACTGATTTTCTTCATTAACAATCTACATATCAATACAACAATAATGCTGTACTTCATTATTTACAAGGTATAATTTGTCAACTATGTAAACATATTTACAATACTGATTTTCTTCATTAACAATCTACATATCAATACAACAATAATGCTGTACTTCATTATTTACAAGGTATAATTTGTCAACTATGTAAACATATTTACAATACTGCTTTTCTTCATTAACAATCTACATATCAATACAACAATAATGCTGTACTTCATTATTTACAAGATATAATTTGTCAACTATGTAAACATATTTACAATACTGCTTTTCTTCATTAACAATCTACATATCAATACAACAATAATGCTGTACTTCATTATTTACAAGATATAATTTGTCAACTATGTAAACATATTTACAATACTGCTTTTCTTCATTAACAATCTACATATCATTATACAATCAATAAACAATAATGCTGTACTTCATTATTTACAAGGTATAATTTGTCAACTATGTAAACATATTTACAATACTGCTTTTCTTCATTAACAATCTACATATCAATACAACAATAATGCTGTACTTCATTATTTACAAGGTATAATTTGTCAACTATGTAAACATATTTACAATACTGATTTTCTTCATTAACAATCTACATATCAATACAACAATAATGCTGTACTTCATTATTTACAAGGTATAATTTGTCAACTATGTAAACATATTTACAATACTGATTTTCTTCATTAACAATCTACATATCAATACAACAATAATGCTGTACTTCATTATTTACAAGGTATAATTTGTCAACTATGTAAACATATTTACAATACTGCTTTTCTTCATTAACAATCTACATATCAATACAACAATAATGCTGTACTTCATTATTTACAAGGTATAATTTGTCAACTATGTAAACATATTTACAATACTGCTTTTCTTCATTAACAATCTACATATCAATACAACAATAATGCTGTAATTTCATTATTTACAAGGTATAATTTGTCAACTATGTAAACATATTTACAATACTGATTTTCTTCATTAACAATCTACATATCAATACAACAATAATGCTGTACTTCATTATTTACAAGGTATAATTTGTCAACTATGTAAACATATTTACAATACTGCTTTTCTTCATTAACAATCTACATATCAATACAACAATAATGCTGTACTTCATTATTTACAAGGTATAATTTGTCAACTATGTAAACATATTTACAATACTGCTTTTCTTCATTAACAATCTACATATCAATACAACAATAATGCTGTACTTCATTATTTACAAGGTATAATTTGTCAACTATGTAAACATATTTACAATACTGATTTTCTTCATTAACAATCTACATATCAATACAACAATAATGCTGTACTTCATTATTTACAAGGTATAATTTGTCAACTATGTAAACATATTTACAATACTGCTTTTCTTCATTAACAATCTACATATCAATACAACAATAATGCTGTACTTCATTATTTACAAGATATAATTTGTCAACTATGTAAACATATTTACAATACTGCTTTTCTTCATTAACAATCTACATATCAATACAACAATAATGCTGTACTTCATTATTTACAAGGTATAATTTGTCAACTATGTAAACATATTTACAATACTGATTTTCTTCATTAACAATCTACATATCAATACAACAATAATGCTGTACTTCATTATTTACAAGGTATAATTTGTCAACTATGTAAACATATTTACAATACTGCTTTTCTTCATTAACAATCTACATATCAATACAACAATAATGCTGTACTTCATTATTTACAAGGTATAATTTGTCAACTATGTAAACATATTTACAATACTGCTTTTCTTCATTAACAATCTACATATCAATACAACAATAATGCTGTACTTCATTATTTACAAGGTATAATTTGTCAACTATGTAAACATATTTACAATACTGATTTTCTTCATTAACAATCTACATATCAATACAACAATAATGCTGTAATTTCATTATTTACAAGGTATAATTTGTCAACTATGTAAACATATTTACAATACTGCTTTTCTTCATTAACAATCTACATATCAATACAACAATAATGCTGTACTTCATTATTTACAAGATATAATTTGTCAACTATGTAAACATATTTACAATACTGATTTTCTTCATTAACAATCTACATATCAATACAACAATAATGCTGTACTTCATTATTTACAAGGTATAATTTGTCAACTATGTAAACATATTTACAATACTGCTTTTCTTCATTAACAATCTACATATCAATACAACAATAATGCTGTACTTCATTATTTACAAGGTATAATTTGTCAACTATGTAAACATATTTACAATACTGCTTTTCTTCATTAACAATCTACATATCAATACAACAATAATGCTGTACTTCATTATTTACAAGGTATAATTTGTCAACTATGTAAACATATTTACAATACTGCTTTTCTTCATTAACAATCTACATATCAATACAACAATAATGCTGTACTTCATTATTTACAAGGTATAATTTGTCAACTATGTAAACATATTTACAATACTGATTTTCTTCATTAACAATCTACATATCAATACAACAATAATGCTGTACTTCATTATTTACAAGATATAATTTGTCAACTATGTAAACATATTTACAATACTGCTTTTCTTCATTAACAATCTACATATCAATACAACAATAATGCTGTACTTCATTATTTACAAGGTATAATTTGTCAACTATGTAAACATATTTACAATACTGATTTTCTTCATTAACAATCTACATATCAATACAACAATAATGCTGTACTTCATTATTTACAAGGTATAATTTGTCAACTATGTAAACATATTTACAATACTGATTTTCTTCATTAACAATCTACATATCAATACAACAATAATGCTGTAATTATTTACAAGGTATAATTTGTCAACTATCAATACATATCAATACAACAATAATGCTGTACTTCATTATTTACAAGGTATAATTTGTCATATGTAAACATATTTACAATACTGCTTTTCTTCATTAACAATCTACATATCAATACAACAATAATGCTGTACTTCATTATTTACAAGGTATAATTTGTCAACTATGTAAACATATTTACAATACTGATTTTCTTCATTAACAATCTACATATCAATACAACAATAATGCTGTACTTCATTATTTACAAGGTATAATTTGTCAACTATGTAAACATATTTACAATACTGATTTTCTTCATTAACAATCTACATATCAATACAACAATAATGCTGTACTTCATTATTTACAAGGTATAATTTGTCAACTATGTAAACATATTTACAATACTGCTTTTCTTCATTAACAATCTACATATCAATACAACAATAATGCTGTACTTCATTATTTACAAGGTATAATTTGTCAACTATGTAAACATATTTACAATACTGATTTTCTTCATTAACAATCTACATATCAATACAACAATAATGCTGTACTTCATTATTTACAAGGTATAATTTGTCAACTATGTAAACATATTTACAATACTGCTTTTCTTCATTAACAATCTACATATCAATACAACAATAATGCTGTAATTTCATTATTTACAAGGTATAATTTGTCAACTATGTAAACATATTTACAATACTGCTTTTTTTCATTAACAATCTACATATCAATACAACAATAATGCTGTACTTCATTATTTACAAGGTATAATTTGTCAACTATGTAAACATATTTACAATACTGATTTTCTTCATTAACAATCTACATATCAATACAACAATAATGCTGTACTTCATTATTTACAAGGTATAATTTGTCAACTATGTAAACATATTTACAATACTGCTTTTCTTCATTAACAATCTACATATCAATACAACAATAATGCTGTACTTCATTATTTACAAGGTATAATTTGTCAACTATGTAAACATATTTACAATACTGCTTTTCTTCATTAACAATCTACATATCAATACAACAATAATGCTGTACTTCATTATTTACAAGGTATAATTTGTCAACTATGTAAACATATTTACAATACTGATTTTCTTCATTAACAATCTACATATCAATACAACAATAATGCTGTAATTTCATTATTTACAAGGTATAATTTGTCAACTATGTAAACATATTTACAATACTGCTTTTCTTCATTAACAATCTACATATCAATACAACAATAATGCTGTACTTCATTATTTACAAGGTATAATTTGTCAACTATGTAAACATATTTACAATACTGATTTTCTTCATTAACAATCTACATATCAATACAACAATAATGCTGTACTTCATTATTTACAAGGTATAATTTGTCAACTATGTAAACATATTTACAATACTGATTTTCTTCATTAACAATCTACATATCAATACAACAATAATGCTGTACTTCATTATTTACAAGGTATAATTTGTCAACTATGTAAACATATTTACAATACTGCTTTTCTTCATTAACAATCTACATATCAATACAACAATAATGCTGTACTTCATTATTTACAAGGTATAATTTGTCAACTATGTAAACATATTTACAATACTGCTTTTCTTCATTAACAATCTACATATCAATACAACAATAATGCTGTAATTTCATTATTTACAAGGTATAATTTGTCAACTATGTAAACATATTTACAATACTGCTTTTCTTCATTAACAATCTACATATCAATACAACAATAATGCTGTACTTCATTATTTACAAGGTATAATTTGTCAACTATGTAAACATATTTACAATACTGATTTTCTTCATTAACAATCTACATATCAATACAACAATAATGCTGTACTTCATTATTTACAAGGTATAATTTGTCAACTATGTAAACATATTTACAATACTGATTTTCTTCATTAACAATCTACATATCAATACAACAATAATGCTGTACTTCATTATTTACAAGGTATAATTTGTCAACTATGTAAACATATTTACAATACTGCTTTTCTTCATTAACAATCTACATATCAATACAACAATAATGCTGTACTTCATTATTTACAAGATATAATTTGTCAACTATGTAAACATATTTACAATACTGATTTTCTTCATTAACAATCTACATATCAATACAACAATAATGCTGTACTTCATTATTTACAAGATATAATTTGTCAACTATGTAAACATATTTACAATACTGCTTTTCTTCATTAACAATCTACATATCAATACAACAATAATGCTGTACTTCATTATTTACAAGGTATAATTTGTCAACTATGTAAACATATTTACAATACTGCTTTTCTTCATTAACAATCTACATATCAATACAACAATAATGCTGTACTTCATTATTTACAAGGTATAATTTGTCAACTATGTAAACATATTTACAATACTGCTTTTCTTCATTAACAATCTACATATCAATACAACAATAAT
This sequence comes from Tachypleus tridentatus, assembly GCF_004210375.1. Lineage (NCBI taxonomy): Eukaryota > Metazoa > Arthropoda > Merostomata > Xiphosura > Limulidae > Tachypleus > Tachypleus tridentatus. The sequence goes on along the minus strand of NC_134832.1, from coordinate 159,239,792 downwards.
GCTGTAATTTCATTATTTACAAGGTATAATTTGTCAACTATGTAAACATATTTACAATACTGCTTTTTCTTCATTAACAATCTACATATCAATACAACAATAATGCTGTACTTCATTATTTACAAGGTATAATTTGTCAACTATGTAAACATATTTACAATACTGAATTAACAATCTACATATCAATACAACAATAATGCTGTACTTCATTATTTACAAGGTATAATTTGTCAACTATGTAAACATATTTACAATACTGCTTTTCTTCATTAACAATCTACATATCAATACAACAATAATGCTGTACTTCATTATTTACAAGGTATAATTTGTCAACTATGTAAACATATTTACAATACTGATTTTCTTCATTAACAATCTACATATCAATACAACAATAATGCTGTACTTCATTATTTACAAGATATAATTTGTCAACTATGTAAACATATTTACAATACTGCTTTTCTTCATTAACAATCTACATATCAATACAACAATAATGCTGTACTTCATTATTTACAAGGTATAATTTGTCAACTATGTAAACATATTTACAATACTGCTTTTCTTCATTAACAATCTACATATCAATACAACAATAATGCTGTAATTTCATTATTTACAAGGTATAATTTGTCAACTATGTAAACATATTTACAATACTGATTTTCTTCATTAACAATCTACATATCAATACAACAATAATGCTGTACTTCATTATTTACAAGGTATAATTTGTCAACTATGTAAACATATTTACAATACTGCTTTTCTTCATTAACAATCTACATATCAATACAACAATAATGCTGTACTTCATTATTTACAAGGTATAATTTGTCAACTATGTAAACATATTTACAATACTGCTTTTCTTCATTAACAATCTACATATCAATACAACAATAATGCTGTACTTCATTATTTACAAGGTATAATTTGTCAACTATGTAAACATATTTACAATACTGCTTTTCTTCATTAACAATCTACATATCAATAAACAATAATGCTGTACAATTCATTATTTACATTATTTACAAGGTATAATTTGTCAACTATGTAAACATATTTACAATACTGATTTTCTTCATTAACAATCTACATATCAATACAACAATAATGCTGTACTTCATTATTTACAAGGTATAATTTGTCAACTATGTAAACATATTTACAATACTGATTTTCTTCATTAACAATCTACATATCAATACAACAATAATGCTGTACTTCATTATTTACAAGGTATAATTTGTCAACTATGTAAACATATTTACAATACTGCTTTTCTTCATTAACAATCTACATATCAATACAACAATAATGCTGTACTTCATTATTTACAAGGTATAATTTGTCAACTATGTAAACATATTTACAATACTGATTTTCTTCATTAACAATCTACATATCAATACAACAATAATGCTGTACTTCATTATTTACAAGATATAATTTGTCAACTATGTAAACATATTTACAATACTGCTTTTCTTCATTAACAATCTACATATCAATACAACAATAATGCTGTACTTCATTATTTACAAGGTATAATTTGTCAACTATGTAAACATATTTACAATACTGCTTTTCTTCATTAACAATCTACATATCAATACAACAATAATGCTGTACTTCATTATTTACAAGGTATAATTTGTCAACTATGTAAACATATTTACAATACTGCTTTTCTTCATTAACAATCTACATATCAATACAACAATAATGCTGTAATTTCATTATTTACAAGGTATAATTTGTCAACTATGTAAACATATTTACAATACTGATTTTCTTCATTAACAATCTACATATCAATACAACAATAATGCTGTACTTCATTATTTACAAGGTATAATTTGTCAACTATGTAAACATATTTACAATACTGCTTTTCTTCATTAACAATCTACATATCAATACAACAATAATGCTGTACTTCATTATTTACAAGGTATAATTTGTCAACTATGTAAACATATTTACAATACTGATTTTCTTCATTAACAATCTACATATCAATACAACAATAATGCTGTACTTCATTATTTACAAGGTATAATTTGTCAACTATGTAAACATATTTACAATACTGCTTTTCTTCATTAACAATCTACATATCAATACAACAATAATGCTGTACTTCATTATTTACAAGGTATAATTTGTCAACTATGTAAACATATTTACAATACTGATTTTCTTCATTAACAATCTACATATCAATACAACAATAATGCTGTACTTCATTATTTACAAGATATAATTTGTCAACTATGTAAACATATTTACAATACTGCTTTTCTTCATTAACAATCTACATATCAATACAACAATAATGCTGTACTTCATTATTTACAAGGTATAATTTGTCAACTATGTAAACATATTTACAATACTGCTTTTCTTCATTAACAATCTACATATCAATACAACAATAATGCTGTAATTTCATTATTTACAAGGTATAATTTGTCAACTATGTAAACATATTTACAATACTGCTTTTCTTCATTAACAATCTACATATCAATACAACAATAATGCTGTACTTCATTATTTACAAGGTATAATTTGTCAACTATGTAAACATATTTACAATACTGATTTTCTTCATTAACAATCTACATATCAATACAACAATAATGCTGTACTTCATTATTTACAAGGTATAATTTGTCAACTATGTAAACATATTTACAATACTGATTTTCTTCATTAACAATCTACATATCAATACAACAATAATGCTGTACTTTCATTATTTACAAGGTATAATTTGTCAACTATGTAAACATATTTACAATACTGATTTTCTTCATTAACAATCTACATATCAATACAACAATAATGCTGTACTTTCATTATTTACAAGGTATAATTTGTCAACTATGTAAACATATTTACAATACTGATTTTCTTCATTAACAATCTACATATCAATACAACAATAATGCTGTACTTCATTATTTACAAGGTATAATTTGTCAACTATGTAAACATATTTACAATACTGCTTTTCTTCATTAACAATCTACATATCAATACAACAATAATGCTGTACTTCATTATTTACAAGATATAATTTGTCAACTATGTAAACATATTTACAATACTGCTTTTCTTCATTAACAATCTACATATCAATACAACAATAATGCTGTACTTCATTATTTACAAGGTATAATTTGTCAACTATGTAAACATATTTACAATACTGCTTTTCTTCATTAACAATCTACATATCAATACAACAATAATGCTGTACTTCATTATTTACAAGGTATAATTTGTCAACTATGTAAACATATTTACAATACTGATTTTCTTCATTAACAATCTACATATCAATACAACAATAATGCTGTAATTTCATTATTTACAAGGTATAATTTGTCAACTATGTAAACATATTTACAATACTGATTTTCTTCATTAACAATCTACATATCAATACAACAATAATGCTGTACTTCATTATTTACAAGGTATAATTTGTCAACTATGTAAACATATTTACAATACTGCTTTTCTTCATTAACAATCTACATATCAATACAACAATAATGCTGTACTTCATTATTTACAAGGTATAATTTGTCAACTATGTAAACATATTTACAATACTGATTTTCTTCATTAACAATCTACATATCAATACAACAATAATGCTGTACTTCATTATTTACAAGATATAATTTGTCAACTATGTAAACATATTTACAATACTGCTTTTCTTCATTAACAATCTACATATCAATACAACAATAATGCTGTACTTCATTATTTACAAGGTATAATTTGTCAACTATGTAAACATATTTACAATACTGATTTTCTTCATTAACAATCTACATATCAATACAACAATAATGCTGTACTTCATTATTTACAAGGTATAATTTGTCAACTATGTAAACATATTTACAATACTGCTTTTCTTCATTAACAATCTACATATCAATACAACAATAATGCTGTACTTCATTATTTACAAGGTATAATTTGTCAACTATGTAAACATATTTACAATACTGATTTTCTTCATTAACAATCTACATATCAATACAACAATAATGCTGTAATTTCATTATTTACAAGGTATAATTTGTCAACTATGTAAACATATTTACAATACTGATTTTCTTCATTAACAATCTACATATCAATACAACAATAATGCTGTACTTCATTATTTACAAGGTATAATTTGTCAACTATGTAAACATATTTACAATACTGCTTTTCTTCATTAACAATCTACATATCAATACAACAATAATGCTGTACTTCATTATTTACAAGGTATAATTTGTCAACTATGTAAACATATTTACAATACTGCTTTTCTTCATTAACAATCTACATATCAATACAACAATAATGCTGTACTTCATTATTTACAAGGTATAATTTGTCAACTATGTAAACATATTTACAATACTGATTTTCTTCATTAACAATCTACATATCAATACAACAATAATGCTGTACTTCATTATTTACAAGATATAATTTGTCAACTATGTAAACATATTTACAATACTGCTTTTCTTCATTAACAATCTACATATCAATACAACAATAATGCTGTACTTCATTATTTACAAGATATAATTTGTCAACTATGTAAACATATTTACAATACTGATTTTCTTCATTAACAATCTACATATCAATACAACAATAATGCTGTACTTCATTATTTACAAGGTATAATTTGTCAACTATGTAAACATATTTACAATACTGCTTTTCTTCATTAACAATCTACATATCAATACAACAATAATGCTGTACTTCATTATTTACAAGGTATAATTTGTCAACTATGTAAACATATTTACAATACTGATTTTCTTCATTAACAATCTACATATCAATACAACAATAATGCTGTACTTCATTATTTACAAGATATAATTTGTCAACTATGTAAACATATTTACAATACTGCTTTTCTTCATTAACAATCTACATATCAATACAACAATAATGCTGTACTTCATTATTTACAAGGTATAATTTGTCAACTATGTAAACATATTTACAATACTGATTTTCTTCATTAACAATCTACATATCAATACAACAATAATGCTGTACTTCATTATTTACAAGGTATAATTTGTCAACTATGTAAACATATTTACAATACTGCTTTTCTTCATTAACAATCTACATATCAATACAACAATAATGCTGTACTTCATTATTTACAAGGTATAATTTGTCAACTATGTAAACATATTTACAATACTGCTTTTCTTCATTAACAATCTACATATCAATACAACAATAATGCTGTACTTCATTATTTACAAGGTATAATTTGTCAACTATGTAAACATATTTACAATACTGATTTTCTTCATTAACAATCTACATATCAATACAACAATAATGCTGTACTTCATTATTTACAAGATATAATTTGTCAACTATGTAAACATATTTACAATACTGCTTTTCTTCATTAACAATCTACATATCAATACAACAATAATGCTGTACTTCATTATTTACAAGGTATAATTTGTCAACTATGTAAACATATTTACAATACTGCTTTTCTTCATTAACAATCTACATATCAATACAACAATAATGCTGTAATTTCATTATTTACAAGGTATAATTTGTCAACTATGTAAACATATTTACAATACTGCTTTTCTTCATTAACAATCTACATATCAATACAACAATAATGCTGTACTTCATTATTTACAAGGTATAATTTGTCAACTATGTAAACATATTTACAATACTGATTTTCTTCATTAACAATCTACATATCAATACAACAATAATGCTGTACTTCATTATTTACAAGATATAATTTGTCAACTATGTAAACATATTTACAATACTGCTTTTCTTCATTAACAATCTACATATCAATACAACAATAATGCTGTACTTCATTATTTACAAGATATAATTTGTCAACTATGTAAACATATTTACAATACTGATTTTCTTCATTAACAATCTACATATCAATACAACAATAATGCTGTACTTTATTATTTACAAGATATAATTTGTCAACTATGTAAACATATTTACAATACTGCTTTTCTTCATTAACAATCTACATATCAATACAACAATAATGCTGTACTTCATTATTTACAAGGTATAATTTGTCAACTATGTAAACATATTTACAATACTGATTTTCTTCATTAACAATCTACATATCAATACAACAATAATGCTGTACTTCATTATTTACAAGGTATAATTTGTCAACTATGTAAACATATTTACAATACTGATTTTCTTCATTAACAATCTACATATCAATACAACAATAATGCTGTACTTCATTATTTACAAGGTATAATTTGTCAACTATGTAAACATATTTACAATACTGATTTTCTTCATTAACAATCTACATATCAATACAACAATAATGCTGTACTTCATTATTTACAAGATATAATTTGTCAACTATGTAAACATATTTACAATACTGCTTTTCTTCATTAACAATCTACATATCAATACAACAATAATGCTGTACTTCATTATTTACAAGGTATAATTTGTCAACTATGTAAACATATTTACAATACTGCTTTTCTTCATTAACAATCTACATATCAATACAACAATAATGCTGTACTTCATTATTTACAAGGTATAATTTGTCAACTATGTAAACATATTTACAATACTGATTTTCTTCATTAACAATCTACATATCAATACAACAATAATGCTGTACTTCATTATTTACAAGGTATAATTTGTCAACTATGTAAACATATTTACAATACTGATTTTCTTCATTAACAATCTACATATCAATACAACAATAATGCTGTACTTCATTATTTACAAGGTATAATTTGTCAACTATGTAAACATATTTACAATACTGATTTTCTTCATTAACAATCTACATATCAATACAACAATAATGCTGTACTTCATTATTTACAAGATATAATTTGTCAACTATGTAAACATATTTACAATACTGCTTTTCTTCATTAACAATCTACATATCAATACAACAATAATGCTGTACTTCATTATTTACAAGGTATAATTTGTCAACTATGTAAACATATTTACAATACTGATTTTCTTCATTAACAATCTACATATCAATACAACAATAATGCTGTACTTCATTATTTACAAGATATAATTTGTCAACTATGTAAACATATTTACAATACTGCTTTTCTTCATTAACAATCTACATATCAATACAACAATAATGCTGCACCTCATTTACAAGGTATAATTTGTCAATTATGTAAACATATTTACAATAGTGATTTTTTTCATTAACAATCTACATATCAATACAACAATAATGCTGTAATTTCATTATTTACAAGGTATAATTTGTCAACTATGTAAACATATTTACAATACTGCTTTTCTTCATTAACAATCTACATATCAATACAACAATAATGCTGTACTTCATTATTTACAAGGTATAATTTGTCAACTATGTAAACATATTTACAATACTGATTTTCTTCATTAACAATCTACATATCAATACAACAATAATGCTGTACTTCATTATTTACAAGATATAATTTGTCAACTATGTAAACATATTTACAATACTGCTTTTCTTCATTAACAATCTACATATCAATACAACAATAATGCTGTACTTCATTATTTACAAGGTATAATTTGTCAACTATGTAAACATATTTACAATACTGCTTTTCTTCATTAACAATCTACATATCAATACAACAATAATGCTGTACTTCATTATTTACAAGGTATAATTTGTCAACTATGTAAACATATTTACAATACTGCTTTTCTTCATTAACAATCTACATATCAATACAACAATAATGCTGTACTTCATTATTTACAAGGTATAATTTGTCAACTATGTAAACATATTTACAATACTGATTTTCTTCATTAACAATCTACATATCAATACAACAATAATGCTGTAATTTCATTATTTACAAGATATAATTTGTCAACTATGTAAACATATTTACAATACTGCTTTTCTTCATTAACAATCTACATATCAATACAACAATAATGCTGTACTTCATTATTTACAAGATATAATTTGTCAACTATGTAAACATATTTACAATACTGATTTTCTTCATTAACAATCTACATATCAATACAACAATAATGCTGTACTTCATTATTTACAAGATATAATTTGTCAACTATGTAAACATATTTACAATACTGCTTTTCTTCATTAACAATCTACATATCAATACAACAATAATGCTGTACTTCATTATTTACAAGGTATAATTTGTCAACTATGTAAACATATTTACAATACTGCTTTTCTTCATTAACAATCTACATATCAATACAACAATAATGCTGTACTTCATTATTTACAAGGTATAATTTGTCAACTATGTAAACATATTTACAATACTGCTTTTCTTCATTAACAATCTACATATCAATACAACAATAATGCTGTACTTCATTATTTACAAGGTATAATTTGTCAACTATGTAAACATATTTACAATACTGATTTTCTTCATTAACAATCTACATATCAATACAACAATAATGCTGTAATTTCATTATTTACAAGGTATAATTTGTCAACTATGTAAACATATTTACAATACTGATTTTCTTCATTAACAATCTACATATCAATACAACAATAATGCTGTACTTCATTATTTACAAGATATAATTTGTCAACTATGTAAACATATTTACAATACTGCTTTTCTTCATTAACAATCTACATATCAATACAACAATAATGCTGTACTTCATTATTTACAAGGTATAATTTGTCAACTATGTAAACATATTTACAATACTGATTTTCTTCATTAACAATCTACATATCAATACAACAATAATGCTGTACTTCATTATTTACAAGATATAATTTGTCAACTATGTAAACATATTTACAATACTGCTTTTCTTCATTAACAATCTACATATCAATACAACAATAATGCTGTACTTCATTATTTACAAGATATAATTTGTCAACTATGTAAACATATTTACAATACTGATTTTCTTCATTAACAATCTACATATCAATACAACAATAATGCTGTACTTCATTATTTACAAGATATAATTTGTCAACTATGTAAACATATTTACAATACTGCTTTTCTTCATTAACAATCTACATATCAATACAACAATAATGCTGTACTTCATTATTTACAAGGTATAATTTGTCAACTATGTAAACATATTTACAATACTGCTTTTCTTCATTAACAATCTACATATCAATACAACAATAATGCTGTACTTCATTATTTACAAGGTATAATTTGTCAACTATGTAAACATATTTACAATACTGCTTTTCTTCATTAACAATCTACATATCAATACAACAATAATGCTGTACTTCATTATTTACAAGGTATAATTTGTCAACTATGTAAACATATTTACAATACTGATTTTCTTCATTAACAATCTACATATCAATACAACAATAATGCTGTACTTCATTATTTACAAGGTATAATTTGTCAACTATGTAAACATATTTACAATACTGCTTTTCTTCATTAACAATCTACATATCAATACAACAATAATGCTGTACTTCATTATTTACAAGGTATAATTTGTCAACTATGTAAACATATTTACAATACTGATTTTCTTCATTAACAATCTACATATCAATACAACAATAATGCTGTACTTCATTATTTACAAGGTATAATTTGTCAACTATGTAAACATATTTACAATACTGCTTTTCTTCATTAACAATCTACATATCAATACAACAATAATGCTGTACTTCATTATTTACAAGGTATAATTTGTCAACTATGTAAACATATTTACAATACTGATTTTCTTCATTAACAATCTACATATCAATACAACAATAATGCTGTACTTCATTATTTACAAGATATAATTTGTCAACTATGTAAACATATTTACAATACTGCTTTTCTTCATTAACAATCTACATATCAATACAACAATAATGCTGTACTTCATTATTTACAAGATATAATTTGTCAACTATGTAAACATATTTACAATACTGATTTTCTTCATTAACAATCTACATATCAATACAACAATAATGCTGTACTTCATTATTTACAAGATATAATTTGTCAACTATGTAAACATATTTACAATACTGCTTTTCTTCATTAACAATCTACATATCAATACAACAATAATGCTGTACTTCATTATTTACAAGGTATAATTTGTCAACTATGTAAACATATTTACAATACTGCTTTTCTTCATTAACAATCTACATATCAATACAACAATAATGCTGTACTTCATTATTTACAAGGTATAATTTGTCAACTATGTAAACATATTTACAATACTGATTTTCTTCATTAACAATCTACATATCAATACAACAATAATGCTGTACTTCATTATTTACAAGGTATAATTTGTCAACTATGTAAACATATTTACAATACTGCTTTTCTTCATTAACAATCTACATATCAATACAACAATAATGCTGTACTTCATTATTTACAAGGTATAATTTGTCAACTATGTAAACATATTTACAATACTGATTTTCTTCATTAACAATCTACATATCAATACAACAATAATGCTGTACTTCATTATTTACAAGATATAATTTGTCAACTATGTAAACATATTTACAATACTGCTTTTCTTCATTAACAATCTACATATCAATACAACAATAATGCTGTACTTCATTATTTACAAGGTATAATTTGTCAACTATGTAAACATATTTACAATACTGATTTTCTTCATTAACAATCTACATATCAATACAACAATAATGCTGTACTTCATTATTTACAAGATATAATTTGTCAACTATGTAAACATATTTACAATACTGATTTTCTTCATTAACAATCTACATATCAATACAACAATAATGCTGTACTTCATTATTTACAAGATATAATTTGTCAACTATGTAAACATATTTACAATACTGCTTTTCTTCATTAACAATCTACATATCAATACAACAATAATGCTGTACTTCATTATTTACAAGATATAATTTGTCAACTATGTAAACATATTTACAATACTGATTTTCTTCATTAACAATCTACATATCAATACAACAATAATGCTGTACTTCATTATTTACAAGGTATAATTTGTCAACTATGTAAACATATTTACAATACTGCTTTTCTTCATTAACAATCTACATATCAATACAACAATAATGCTGTACTTCATTATTTACAAGGTATAATTTGTCAACTATGTAAACATATTTACAATACTGCTTTTCTTCATTAACAATCTACATATCAATACAACAATAATGCTGTACTTCATTATTTACAAGGTATAATTTGTCAACTATGTAAACATATTTACAATACTGATTTTCTTCATTAACAATCTACATATCAATACAACAATAATGCTGTACTTCATTATTTACAAGATATAATTTGTCAACTATGTAAACATATTTACAATACTGCTTTTCTTCATTAACAATCTACATATCAATACAACAATAATGCTGTATATTATTTACAAGTATAATTTGTCAACTATGTAAACATATTTACAATACTGATTTTCTTCATTAACAATCTACATATCAATACAACAATAATGCTGTACTTCATTATTTACAAGGTATAATTTGTCAACTATGTAAACATATTTACAATACTGATTTTCTTCATTAACAATCTACATATCAATACAACAATAATGCTGTACTTCATTATTTACAAGGTATAATTTGTCAACTATGTAAACATATTTACAATACTGCTTTTCTTCATTAACAATCTACACATCAATACAACAATAATGCTGTACTTCATTATTTACAAGGTATAATTTGTCAACTTATAAACATAATTACAATACAACTATGTAAACATATTTACAATACTGCTTTTCTTCATTAACAATCTACATATCAATACAACAATAATGCTGTACTTCATTATTTACAAGGTATAATTTGTCAACTATGTAAACATATTTACAATACTGCTTTTCTTCATTAACAATCTACATATCAATACAACAATAATGCTGTACTTCATTATTTACAAGGTATAATTTGTCAACTATGTAAACATATTTACAATACTGATTTTCTTCATTAACAATCTACATATCAATACAACAATAATGCTGTAATTCATTATTTACAAGGTATAATTTGTCAACTGTGTAAACATATTTACAATACTGCTTTTCTTCATTAACAATCTACATATCAATACAACAATAATGCTGTACTTCATTATTTACAAGGTATAATTTGTCAACTATGTAAACATATTTACAATACTGATTTTCTTCATTAACAATCTACATATCAATACAACAATAATGCTGTACTTCATTATTTACAAGGTATAATTTGTCAACTATGTAAACATATTTACAATACTGCTTTTCTTCATTAACAATCTACATATCAATACAACAATAATGCTGTACTTCATTATTTACAAGGTATAATTTGTCAACTATGTAAACATATTTACAATACTGATTTTCTTCATTAACAATCTACATATCAATACAACAATAATGCTGTACTTCATTATTTACAAGATATAATTTGTCAACTATGTAAACATATTTACAATACTGATTTTCTTCATTAACAATCTACATATCAATACAACAATAATGCTGTACTTCATTATTTACAAGATATAATTTGTCAACTATGTAAACATATTTACAATACTGCTTTTCTTCATTAACAATCTACATATCAATACAACAATAATGCTGTACTTCATTATTTACAAGATATAATTTGTCAACTATGTAAACATATTTACAATACTGCTTTTCTTCATTAACAATCTACATATCAATACAACAATAATGCTGTACTTCATTATTTACAAGGTATAATTTGTCAACTATGTAAACATATTTACAATACTGATTTTCTTCATTAACAATCTACATATCAATACAACAATAATGCTGTAATTCATTATTTACAAGGTATAATTTGTCAACTATGTAAACATATTTACAATACTGCTTTTCTTCATTAACAATCTACATATCAATACAACAATAATGCTGTACTTCATTATTTACAAGGTATAATTTGTCAACTATGTAAACATATTTACAATACTGATTTTCTTCATTAACAATCTACATATCAATACAACAATAATGCTGTACTTCATTATTTACAAGGTATAATTTGTCAACTATGTAAACATATTTACAATACTGCTTTTCTTCATTAACAATCTACATATCAATACAACAATAATGCTGTACTTCATTATTTACAAGGTATAATTTGTCAACTATGTAAACATATTTACAATACTGCTTTTCTTCATTAACAATCTACATATCAATACAACAATAATGCTGTACTTCATTATTTACAAGGTATAATTTGTCAACTATGTAAACATATTTACAATACTGATTTTCTTCATTAACAATCTACATATCAATACAACAATAATGCTGTACTTCATTATTTACAAGATATAATTTGTCAACTATGTAAACATATTTACAATACTGCTTTTCTTCATTAACAATCTACATATCAATACAACAATAATGCTGTACTTCATTATTTACAAGATATAATTTGTCAACTATGTAAACATATTTACAATACTGATTTTCTTCATTAACAATCTACATATCAATACAACAATAATGCTGTACTTCATTATTTACAAGGTATAATTTGTCAACTATGTAAACATATTTACAATACTGCTTTTCTTCATTAACAATCTACATATCAATACAACAATAATGCTGTACTTCATTATTTACAAGGTATAATTTGTCAACTATGTAAACATATTTACAATACTGCTTTTCTTCATTAACAATCTACATATCAATACAACAATAATGCTGTAATTTCATTATTTACAAGGTATAATTTGTCAACTATGTAAACATATTTACAATACTGCTTTTCTTCATTAACAATCTACATATCAATACAACAATAATGCTGTACTTCATTATTTACAAGGTATAATTTGTCAACTATGTAAACATATTTACAATACTGCTTTTCTTCATTAACAATCTACATATCAATACAACAATAATGCTGTACTTCATTATTTACAAGGTATAATTTGTCAACTATGTAAACATATTTACAATACTGATTTTCTTCATTAACAATCTACATATCAATACAACAATAATGCTGTACTTCATTATTTACAAGGTATAATTTGTCAACTATGTAAACATATTTACAATACTGCTTTTCTTCATTAACAATCTACATATCAATACAACAATAATGCTGTACTTCATTATTTACAAGGTATAATTTGTCAACTATGTAAACATATTTACAATACTGATTTTCTTCATTAACAATCTACATATCAATACAACAATAATGCTGTACTTCATTATTTACAAGGTATAATTTGTCAACTATGTAAACATATTTACAATACTGATTTTCTTCATTAACAATCTACATATCAATACAACAATAATGCTGTACTTCATTATTTACAAGATATAATTTGTCAACTATGTAAACATATTTACAATACTGCTTTTCTTCATTAACAATCTACATATCAATACAACAATAATGCTGTACTTCATTATTTACAAGATATAATTTGTCAACTATGTAAACATATTTACAATACTGCTTTTCTTCATTAACAATCTACATATCAATACAACAATAATGCTGTACTTCATTATTTACAAGGTATAATTTGTCAACTATGTAAACATATTTACAATACTGCTTTTCTTCATTAACAATCTACATATCAATACAACAATAATGCTGTACTTCATTATTTACAAGGTATAATTTGTCAACTATGTAAACATATTTACAATACTGATTTTCTTCATTAACAATCTACATATCAATACAACAATAATGCTGTACTTCATTATTTACAAGGTATAATTTGTCAACTATGTAAACATATTTACAATACTGCTTTTCTTCATTAACAATCTACATATCAATACAACAATAATGCTGTACTTCATTATTTACAAGGTATAATTTGTCAACTATGTAAACATATTTACAATACTGCTTTTCTTCATTAACAATCTACATATCAATATCAATACAAGGTATAATGCTGTAATTCATTATTTACAAGGTATAATTTGTCAACTATGTAAACATATTTACAATACTGATTTTCTTCATTAACAATCTACATATCAATACAACAATAATGCTGTACTTCATTATTTACAAGGTATAATTTGTCAACTATGTAAACATATTTACAATACTGCTTTTCTTCATTAACAATCTACATATCAATACAACAATAATGCTGTACTTCATTATTTACAAGATATAATTTGTCAACTATGTAAACATATTTACAATACTGATTTTCTTCATTAACAATCTACATATCAATACAACAATAATGCTGTACTTCATTATTTACAAGATATAATTTGTCAACTATGTAAACATATTTACAATACTGCTTTTCTTCATTAACAATCTACATATCAATACAACAATAATGCTGTATTTCATTATTTACAAGGTATAATTTGTCAACTATGTAAACATATTTACAATACTGATTTTCTTCATTAACAATCTACATATCAATACAACAATAATGCTGTACTTCATTATTTACAAGGTATAATTTGTCAACTATGTAAACATATTTACAATACTGATTTTCTTCATTAACAATCTACATATCAATACAACAATAATGCTGTACTTCATTATTTACAAGGTATAATTTGTCAACTATGTAAACATATTTACAATACTGCTTTTCTTCATTAACAATCTACATATCAATACAACAATAATGCTGTACTTCATTATTTACAAGGTATAATTTGTCAACTATGTAAACATATTTACAATACTGATTTTCTTCATTAACAATCTACATATCAATACAACAATAATGCTGTACTTCATTATTTACAAGGTATAATTTGTCAACTATGTAAACATATTTACAATACTGCTTTTCTTCATTAACAATCTACATATCAATACAACAATAATGCTGTACTTCATTATTTACAAGGTATAATTTGTCAACTATGTAAACATATTTACAATACTGCTTTTCTTCATTAACAATCTACATATCAATACAACAATAATGCTGTACTTCATTATTTACAAGGTATAATTTGTCAACTATGTAAACATATTTACAATACTGATTTTCTTCATTAACAATCTACATATCAATACAACAATAATGCTGTACTTCATTATTTACAAGATATAATTTGTCAACTATGTAAACATATTTACAATACTGCTTTTCTTCATTAACAATCTACATATCAATACAACAATAATGCTGTAATTTCATTATTTACAAGATATAATTTGTCAACTATGTAAACATATTTACAATACTGATTTTCTTCATTAACAATCTACATATCAATACAACAATAATGCTGTACTTCATTATTTACAAGGTATAATTTGTCAACTATGTAAACATATTTACAATACTGCTTTTCTTCATTAACAATCTACATATCAATACAACAATAATGCTGTACTTCATTATTTACAAGGTATAATTTGTCAACTATGTAAACATATTTACAATACTGCTTTTCTTCATTAACAATCTACATATCAATACAACAATAATGCTGTACTTCATTATTTACAAGGTATAATTTGTCAACTATGTAAACATATTTACAATACTGCTTTTCTTCATTAACAATCTACATATCAATACAACAATAATGCTGTACTTCATTATTTACAAGGTATAATTTGTCAACTATGTAAACATATTTACAATACTGATTTTCTTCATTAACAATCTACATATCAATACAACAATAATGCTGTACTTCATTATTTACAAGGTATAATTTGTCAACTATGTAAACATATTTACAATACTGCTTTTCTTCATTAACAATCTACATATCAATACAACAATAATGCTGTACTTCATTATTTACAAGGTATAATTTGTCAACTATGTAAACATATTTACAATACTGATTTTCTTCATTAACAATCTACATATCAATACAACAATAATGCTGTAATTTCATTATTTACAAGGTATAATTTGTCAACTATGTAAACATATTTACAATACTGCTTTTCTTCATTAACAATCTACATATCAATACAACAATAATGCTGTACTTCATTATTTACAAGATATAATTTGTCAACTATGTAAACATATTTACAATACTGATTTTCTTCATTAACAATCTACATATCAATACAACAATAATGCTGTACTTCATTATTTACAAGATATAATTTGTCAACTATGTAAACATATTTACAATACTGATTTTCTTCATTAACAATCTACATATCAATACAACAATAATGCTGTACTTCATTATTTACAAGGTATAATTTGTCAACTATGTAAACATATTTACAATACTGCTTTTCTTCATTAACAATCTACATATCAATACAACAATAATGCTGTACTTCATTATTTACAAGGTATAATTTGTCAACTATGTAAACATATTTACAATACTGCTTTTCTTCATTAACAATCTACATATCAATACAACAATAATGCTGTACTTCATTATTTACAAGGTATAATTTGTCAACTATGTAAACATATTTACAATACTGCTTTTCTTCATTAACAATCTACATATCAATACAACAATAATGCTGTACTTCATTATTTACAAGGTATAATTTGTCAACTATGTAAACATATTTACAATACTGATTTTCTTCATTAACAATCTACATATCAATACAACAATAATGCTGTACTTCATTATTTACAAGATATAATTTGTCAACTATGTAAACATATTTACAATACTGCTTTTCTTCATTAACAATCTACATATCAATACAACAATAATGCTGTACTTCATTATTTACAAGGTATAATTTGTCAACTATGTAAACATATTTACAATACTGATTTTCTTCATTAACAATCTACATATCAATACAACAATAATGCTGTACTTCATTATTTACAAGGTATAATTTGTCAACTATGTAAACATATTTACAATACTGATTTTCTTCATTAACAATCTACATATCAATACAACAATAATGCTGTACTTCATTATTTACAAGATATAATTTGTCAACTATGTAAACATATTTACAATACTGCTTTTCTTCATTAACAATCTACATATCAATACAACAATAATGCTGTACTTCATTATTTACAAGATATAATTTGTCAACTATGTAAACATATTTACAATACTGCTTTTCTTCATTAACAATCTACATATCAATACAACAATAATGCTGTACTTCATTATTTACAAGATATAATTTGTCAACTATGTAAACATATTTACAATACTGCTTTTCTTCATTAACAATCTACATATCAATACAACAATAATGCTGTACTTCATTATTTACAAGGTATAATTTGTCAACTATGTAAACATATTTACAATACTGCTTTTCTTCATTAACAATCTACATATCAATACAACAATAATGCTGTACTTCATTATTTACAAGGTATAATTTGTCAACTATGTAAACATATTTACAATACTGATTTTCTTCATTAACAATCTACATATCAATACAACAATAATGCTGTACTTCATTATTTACAAGGTATAATTTGTCAACTATGTAAACATATTTACAATACTGATTTTCTTCATTAACAATCTACATATCAATACAACAATAATGCTGTACTTCATTATTTACAAGATATAATTTGTCAACTATGTAAACATATTTACAATACTGCTTTTCTTCATTAACAATCTACATATCAATACAACAATAATGCTGTACTTCATTATTTACAAGATATAATTTGTCAACTATGTAAACATATTTACAATACTGCTTTTCTTCATTAACAATCTACATATCAATACAACAATAATGCTGTACTTCATTATTTACAAGGTATAATTTGTCAACTATGTAAACATATTTACAATACTGATTTTCTTCATTAACAATCTACATATCAATACAACAATAATGCTGTAATTTCATTATTTACAAGGTATAATTTGTCAACTATGTAAACATATTTACAATACTGATTTTCTTCATTAACAATCTACATATCAATACAACAATAATGCTGTACTTCATTATTTACAAGGTATAATTTGTCAACTATGTAAACATATTTACAATACTGATTTTCTTCATTAACAATCTACATATCAATACAACAATAATGCTGTACTTCATTATTTACAAGGTATAATTTGTCAACTATGTAAACATATTTACAATACTGCTTTTCTTCATTAACAATCTACATATCAATACAACAATAATGCTGTACTTCATTATTTACAAGGTATAATTTGTCAACTATGTAAACATATTTACAATACTGCTTTTCTTCATTAACAATCTACATATCAATACAACAATAATGCTGTACTTCATTATTTACAAGGTATAATTTGTCAACTATGTAAACATATTTACAATACTGATTTTCTTCATTAACAATCTACATATCAATACAACAATAATGCTGTACTTCATTATTTACAAGATATAATTTGTCAACTATGTAAACATATTTACAATACTGCTTTTCTTCATTAACAATCTACATATCAATACAACAATAATGCTGTACTTCATTATTTACAAGGTATAATTTGTCAACTATGTAAACATATTTACAATACTGCTTTTCTTCATTAACAATCTACATATCAATACAACAATAATGCTGTACTTCATTATTTACAAGGTATAATTTGTCAACTATGTAAACATATTTACAATACTGATTTTCTTCATTAACAATCTACATATCAATACAACAATAATGCTGTACTTCATTATTTACAAGGTATAATTTGTCAACTATGTAAACATATTTACAATACTGCTTTTCTTCATTAACAATCTACATATCAATACAACAATAATGCTGTACTTCATTATTTACAAGGTATAATTTGTCAACTATGTAAACATATTTACAATACTGCTTTTCTTCATTAACAATCTACATATCAATACAACAATAATGCTGTACTTCATTATTTACAAGATATAATTTGTCAACTATGTAAACATATTTACAATACTGCTTTTCTTCATTAACAATCTACATATCAATACAACAATAATGCTGTACTTCATTATTTACAAGGTATAATTTGTCAACTATGTAAACATATTTACAATACTGCTTTTCTTCATTAACAATCTACATATCAATACAACAATAATGCTGTACTTCATTATTTACAAGGTATAATTTGTCAACTATGTAAACATATTTACAATACTGCTTTTCTTCATTAACAATCTACATATCAATACAACAATAATGCTGTACTTCATTATTTACAAGGTATAATTTGTCAACTATGTAAACATATTTACAATACTGATTTTCTTCATTAACAATCTACATATCAATACAACAATAATGCTGTAATTCATTATTTACAAGGTATAATTTGTCAACTATGTAAACATATTTACAATACTGCTTTTCTTCATTAACAATCTACATATCAATACAACAATAATGCTGTACTTCATTATTTACAAGGTATAATTTGTCAACTATGTAAACATATTTACAATACTGATTTTCTTCATTAACAATCTACATATCAATACAACAATAATGCTGTACTTCATTATTTACAAGGTATAATTTGTCAACTATGTAAACATATTTACAATACTGATTTTCTTCATTAACAATCTACATATCAATACAACAATAATGCTGTACTTCATTATTTACAAGATATAATTTGTCAACTATGTAAACATATTTACAATACTGCTTTTCTTCATTAACAATCTACATATCAATACAACAATAATGCTGTACTTCATTATTTACAAGATATAATTTGTCAACTATGTAAACATATTTACAATACTGATTTTCTTCATTAACAATCTACATATCAATACAACAATAATGCTGTACTTCATTATTTACAAGATATAATTTGTCAACTATGTAAACATATTTACAATACTGCTTTTCTTCATTAACAATCTACATATCAATACAACAATAATGCTGTACTTCATTATTTACAAGGTATAATTTGTCAACTATGTAAACATATTTACAATACTGCTTTTCTTCATTAACAATCTACATATCAATACAACAATAATGCTGTACTTCATTATTTACAAGGTATAATTTGTCAACTATGTAAACATATTTACAATACTGCTTTTCTTCATTAACAATCTACATATCAATACAACAATAATGCTGTACTTCATTATTTACAAGGTATAATTTGTCAACTATGTAAACATATTTACAATACTGATTTTCTTCATTAACAATCTACATATCAATACAACAATAATGCTGTAATTTCATTATTTACAAGGTATAATTTGTCAACTATGTAAACATATTTACAATACTGCTTTTCTTCATTAACAATCTACATATCAATACAACAATAATGCTGTACTTCATTATTTACAAGGTATAATTTGTCAACTATGTAAACATATTTACAATACTGATTTTCTTCATTAACAATCTACATATCAATACAACAATAATGCTGTACTTCATTATTTACAAGATATAATTTGTCAACTATGTAAACATATTTACAATACTGCTTTTCTTCATTAACAATCTACATATCAATACAACAATAATGCTGTACTTCATTATTTACAAGATATAATTTGTCAACTATGTAAACATATTTACAATACTGCTTTTCTTCATTAACAATCTACATATCAATACAACAATAATGCTGTACTTCATTATTTACAAGGTATAATTTGTCAACTATGTAAACATATTTACAATACTGATTTTCTTCATTAACAATCTACATATCAATACAACAATAATGCTGTACTTCATTATTTACAAGATATAATTTGTCAACTATGTAAACATATTTACAATACTGCTTTTCTTCATTAACAATCTACATATCAATACAACAATAATGCTGTACTTCATTATTTACAAGGTATAATTTGTCAACTATGTAAACATATTTACAATACTGATTTTCTTCATTAACAATCTACATATCAATACAACAATAATGCTGTACTTCATTATTTACAAGGTATAATTTGTCAACTATGTAAACATATTTACAATACTGATTTTCTTCATTAACAATCTACATATCAATACAACAATAATGCTGTACTTCATTATTTACAAGGTATAATTTGTCAACTATGTAAACATATTTACAATACTGTCAACTATTTTTTACTTGATTTTCTTCATTAACAATCTACATATCAATACAACAATAATGCTGTACTTCATTATTTACAAGGTATAATTTGTCAACTATGTAAACATATTTACAATACTGATTTTCTTCATTAACAATCTACATATCAATACAACAATAATGCTGTACTTCATTATTTACAAGGTATAATTTGTCAACTATGTAAACATATTTACAATACTGCTTTTCTTCATTAACAATCTACATATCAATACAACAATAATGCTGTACTTCATTATTTACAAGATATAATTTGTCAACTATGTAAACATATTTACAATACTGCTTTTCTTCATTAACAATCTACATATCAATACAACAATAATGCTGTAATGATATAATTTGTCAACTATGTAAACATATTTACAATACTGCTTTTCTTCAAACAATCTACATATCAATACAACAATATTTATGCTTTTCTTCATTAACAATCTACATCATTATTTACAAGGTATAATTTGTCAACTATGTAAACATATTTACAATACTGCTTTTCTTCATTAACAATCTACATATCAATACAACAATAATGCTGTACTTCATTATTTACAAGGTATAATTTGTCAACTATGTAAACATATTTACAATACTGATTTTCTTCATTAACAATCTACATATCAATACAACAATAATGCTGTACTTCATTATTTACAAGATATAATTTGTCAACTATGTAAACATATTTACAATACTGATTTTCTTCATTAACAATCTACATATCAATACAACAATAATGCTGTACTTCATTATTTACAAGGTATAATTTGTCAACTATGTAAACATATTTACAATACTGCTTTTCTTCATTAACAATCTACATATCAATACAACAATAATGCTGTACTTCATTATTTACAAGGTATAATTTGTCAACTATGTAAACATATTTACAATACTGCTTTTCTTCATTAACAATCTACATATCAATACAACAATAATGCTGTACTTCATTATTTACAAGGTATAATTTGTCAACTATGTAAACATATTTACAATACTGATTTTCTTCATTAACAATCTACATATCAATACAACAATAATGCTGTACTTCATTATTTACAAGATATAATTTGTCAACTATGTAAACATATTTACAATACTGCTTTTCTTCATTAACAATCTACATATCAATACAACAATAATGCTGTACTTCATTATTTACAAGGTATAATTTGTCAACTATGTAAACATATTTACAATACTGCTTTTCTTCATTAACAATCTACATATCAATACAACAATAATGCTGTACTTCATTATTTACAAGGTATAATTTGTCAACTATGTAAACATATTTACAATACTGCTTTTCTTCATTAACAATCTACATATCAATACAACAATAATGCTGTACTTCATTATTTACAAGGTATAATTTGTCAACTATGTAAACATATTTACAATACTGATTTTCTTCATTAACAATCTACATATCAATACAACAATAATGCTGTACTTCATTATTTACAAGATATAATTTGTCAACTATGTAAACATATTTACAATACTGCTTTTCTTCATTAACAATCTACATATCAATACAACAATAATGCTGTACTTCATTATTTACAAGGTATAATTTGTCAACTATGTAAACATATTTACAATACTGATTTTCTTCATTAACAATCTACATATCAATACAACAATAATGCTGTAATTTCATTATTTACAAGATATAATTTGTCAACTATGTAAACATATTTACAATACTGATTTTCTTCATTAACAATCTACATATCAATACAACAATAATGCTGTACTTCATTATTTACAAGATATAATTTGTCAACTATGTAAACATATTTACAATACTGCTTTTCTTCATTAACAATCTACATATCAATACAACAATAATGCTGTACTTCATTATTTACAAGGTATAATTTGTCAACTATGTAAACATATTTACAATACTGCTTTTCTTCATTAACAATCTACATATCAATACAACAATAATGCTGTACTTCATTATTTACAAGGTATAATTTGTCAACTATGTAAACATATTTACAATACTGCTTTTCTTCATTAACAATCTACATATCAATACAACAATAATGCTGTACTTCATTATTTACAAGATATAATTTGTCAACTATGTAAACATATTTACAATACTGATTTTCTTCATTAACAATCTACATATCAATACAACAATAATGCTGTACTTCATTATTTACAAGATATAATTTGTCAACTATGTAAACATATTTACAATACTGCTTTTCTTCATTAACAATCTACATATCAATACAACAATAATGCTGTACTTCATTATTTACAAGGTATAATTTGTCAACTATGTAAACATATTTACAATACTGATTTTCTTCATTAACAATCTACATATCAATACAACAATAATGCTGTACTTCATTATTTACAAGGTATAATTTGTCAACTATGTAAACATATTTACAATACTGCTTTTCTTCATTAACAATCTACATATCAATACAACAATAATGCTGTACTTCATTATTTACAAGGTATAATTTGTCAACTATGTAAACATATTTACAATACTGATTTTTTCTTTAACAATCTACATATCAATACAACAATAATGCTGTAATATCATTATTTACAAGGTATAATTTGTCAACTATGTAAACATATTTACAATACTGATTTTCTTCATTAACAATCTACATATCAATACAACAATAATGCTGTACTTCATTATTTACAAGGTATAATTTGTCAACTATGTAAACATATTTACAATACTGCTTTTCTTCATTAACAATCTACATATCAATACAACAATAATGCTGTACTTCATTATTTACAAGATATAATTTGTCAACTATGTAAACATATTTACAATACTGCTTTTCTTCATTAACAATCTACATATCAATACAACAATAATGCTGTACTTCATTATTTACAAGGTATAATTTGTCAACTATGTAAACATATTTACAATACTGCTTTTCTTCATTAACAATCTACATATCAATACAACAATAATGCTGTAATTTCATTATTTACAAGGTATAATTTGTCAACTATGTAAACATATTTACAATACTGCTTTTCTTCATTAACAATCTACATATCAATACAACAATAATGCTGTACTTCATTATTTACAAGGTATAATTTGTCAACTATGTAAACATATTTACAATACTGCTTTTCTTCATTAACAATCTACATATCAATACAACAATAATGCTGTACTTCATTATTTACAAGGTATAATTTGTCAACTATGTAAACATATTTACAATACTGCTTTTCTTCATTAACAATCTACATATCAATACAACAATAATGCTGTACTTCATTATTTACAAGGTATAATTTGTCAACTATGTAAACATATTTACAATACTGCTTTTCTTCATTAACAATCTACATATCAATACAACAATAATGCTGTACTTCATTATTTACAAGGTATAATTTGTCAACTATGTAAACATATTTACAATACTGATTTTCTTCATTAACAATCTACATATCAATACAACAATAATGCTGTACTTCATTATTTACAAGATATAATTTGTCAACTATGTAAACATATTTACAATACTGCTTTTCTTCATTAACAATCTACATATCAATACAACAATAATGCTGTACTTCATTATTTACAAGGTATAATTTGTCAACTATGTAAACATATTTACAATACTGATTTTCTTCATTAACAATCTACATATCAATACAACAATAATGCTGTACTTCATTATTTACAAGGTATAATTTGTCAACTATGTAAACATATTTACAATACTGCTTTTCTTCATTAACAATCTACATATCAATACAACAATAATGCTGTACTTCATTATTTACAAGATATAATTTGTCAACTATGTAAACATATTTACAATACTGATTTTCTTCATTAACAATCTACATATCAATACAACAATAATGCTGTACTTCATTATTTACAAGGTATAATTTGTCAACTATGTAAACATATTTACAATACTGCTTTTCTTCATTAACAATCTACATATCAATACAACAATAATGCTGTACTTCATTATTTACAAGGTATAATTTGTCAACTATGTAAACATATTTACAATACTGATTTTCTTCATTAACAATCTACATATCAATACAACAATAATGCTGTACTTCATTATTTACAAGGTATAATTTGTCAACTATGTAAACATATTTACAATACTGCTTTTCTTCATTAACAATCTACATATCAATACAACAATAATGCTGTACTTCATTATTTACAAGATATAATTTGTCAACTATGTAAACATATTTACAATACTGATTTTCTTCATTAACAATCTACATATCAATACAACAATAATGCTGTACTTCATTATTTACAAGATATAATTTGTCAACTATGTAAACATATTTACAATACTGCTTTTCTTCATTAACAATCTACATATCAATACAACAATAATGCTGTACTTCATTATTTACAAGGTATAATTTGTCAACTATGTAAACATATTTACAATACTGCTTTTCTTCATTAACAATCTACATATCAATACAACAATAATGCTGTACTTCATTATTTACAAGGTATAATTTGTCAACTATGTAAACATATTTACAATACTGCTTTTCTTCATTAACAATCTACATATCAATACAACAATAATGCTGTACTTCATTATTTACAAGGTATAATTTGTCAACTATGTAAACATATTTACAATACTGCTTTTCTTCATTAACAATCTACATATCAATACAACAATAATGCTGTACTTCATTATTTACAAGGTATAATTTGTCAACTATGTAAACATATTTACAATACTGATTTTCTTCATTAACAATCTACATATCAATACAACAATAATGCTGTACTTCATTATTTACAAGGTATAATTTGTCAACTATGTAAACATATTTACAATACTGCTTTTCTTCATTAACAATCTACATATCAATACAACAATAATGCTGTACTTCATTATTTACAAGGTATAATTTGTCAACTATGTAAACATATTTACAATACTGATTTTCTTCATTAACAATCTACATATCAATACAACAATAATGCTGTACTTCATTATTTACAAGATATAATTTGTCAACTATGTAAACATATTTACAATACTGCTTTTCTTCATTAACAATCTACATATCAATACAACAATAATGCTGTACTTCATTATTTACAAGATATAATTTGTCAACTATGTAAACATATTTACAATACTGCTTTTCTTCATTAACAATCTACATATCAATACAACAATAATGCTGTACTTCATTATTTACAAGGTATAATTTGTCAACTATGTAAACATATTTACAATACTGATTTTCTTCATTAACAATCTACATATCAATACAACAATAATGCTGTACTTCATTATTTACAAGGTATAATTTGTCAACTATGTAAACATATTTACAATACTGCTTTTCTTCATTAACAATCTACATATCAATACAACAATAATGCTGTACTTCATTATTTACAAGATATAATTTGTCAACTATGTAAACATATTTACAATACTGATTTTCTTCATTAACAATCTACATATCAATACAACAATAATGCTGTACTTCATTATTTACAAGGTATAATTTGTCAACTATGTAAACATATTTACAATACTGATTTTCTTCATTAACAATCTACATATCAATACAACAATAATGCTGTACTTCATTATTTACAAGGTATAATTTGTCAACTATGTAAACATATTTACAATACTGATTTTCTTCATTAACAATCTACATATCAATACAACAATAATGCTGTACTTCATTATTTACAAGATATAATTTGTCAACTATGTAAACATATTTACAATACTGCTTTTCTTCATTAACAATCTACATATCAATACAACAATAATGCTGTAATGCTGTACTCATTATTTACAAGATATAATTTGTCAACTATGTAAACATATTTACAATACTGCTTTTCTTCATTAACAATCTACATATCAATACAACAATAATGCTGTAATTCATTATTTACAAGATATAATTTGTCAACTATGTAAACATATTTACAATACTGATTTTCTTCATTAACAATCTACATATCAATACAACAATAATGCTGTACTTCATTATTTACAAGATATAATTTGTCAACTATGTAAACATATTTACAATACTGCTTTTCTTCATTAACAATCTACATATCAATACAACAATAATGCTGTACTTTCATTATTTACAAGGTATAATTTGTCAACTATGTAAACATATTTACAATACTGCTTTTCTTCATTAACAATCTACATATCAATACAACAATAATGCTGTAATTCATTATTTACAAGGTATAATTTGTCAACTATGTAAACATATTTACAATACTGATTTTCTTCATTAACAATCTACATATCAATACAACAATAATGCTGTACATTCATTATTTACAAGGTATAATTTGTCAACTATGTAAACATATTTACAATGGTATAGTGATTCATTGTAGTTTTGTATGGTGATTAGCTATAGTTTTGGTACACTGATCCACTGTATACAATATTCTGATATCTAGGTACAGTCTAGACCGTTTCCATGTGTCTAGATTACAGTCTAGACAATATTCGTATATTTATATTACAGTCTAGACAGTATTCGTATATCACAGTGTCACAATATTCTTATATTTAGATAACAGTGTAGAGAGTATTCTTATATCTATATTATAGTCTAGTCAGTTTTCTTGTATCTGGATCACAGTGTAGGCAATATTCCTATATCTATATTACAGTGTAGAGAGTATGAATATATTTAGATTATAGTGTAGATAGTTTTTTTATGTCTAGATTACACTCTAGACAGTTTTCTTATGTCTAGATTATAGTCTGGACACTGTTTTATATTTAGATTACAGTGTAGATAGTATTCTTACGTGTAGATTACAGTCTAGAGAATTTTCTTATATCTAGATTACAGTGCAGACAGTATTTTTATACCTAGATTACAGTCTAGATAGTATTATTACATCTAAATTACAGTATAGACAGTATACTTATGCCTAGATTACAGTCTAGACAGTTTTCTCATATCTGGGTTACAGTGTAGACGCTATTATTTCATGGAGATAACATTCTAGACAGTTTTCTTATATCTAGATTACAGTGTAGACAGTATTCTTACGCGTAGATTACAGTATAGAGAATTTTCTTATATCTAAATTACAGTGTAGACAGTATTCTTATGCCTAGATTACAGTCTAGACAGTTTTCTTATGTCTAGATTACAGTGTAAGCAGTATTCTTATACAGTGGAGCGCCGTTAAGTCGCGGGATTTGGGTGGTGAACCTGCTTAACCGCGGCTTAACTGGTCCGAGGCTTAAACCTTTGTGACTGAAAAGCCGAAGTCGCCCCCCACAGCTCCGCCGAGGAGCCTCATCCGGGCCATTGCGTGATCATTATATCGGATTATCGAATTAAAAATAATACTTTAAATATTGATCATTTTTTTCACGAATTTACCGCGGATTAACTTTAATGTATGGAGAGGTGTGATTCGGTAACAATGGCGGCCTCCATAAAGCTGACATCGAGAGCGGATAAGGTAGATTAACGGTCGATTTCTATTGTAATATAATTTATTTATTTCCCAAATAAAAGCAAATCCTTTTTAAATATCCCCTTGAAGTTATAAAGCTAGGATTAAATTCGTAAGCCGCGTTTTTACACGTTCTTAAATTAGCTGTGAGTTGCGATAATCCTCGCTTACATCGTTCACAAGACTTACTACAGCGGCTTAAGCGATTTCGCGGTTTACTGGTCCGCGGCTTAATGGCGCTCCATTGTATCAAGGTTACAGTGTAGACGGTATTCTTACATGTAGATTACAGTCTAGACAGTTTTCCCATATCTAGGTTACACTCTAAACAGTTTTCTTATGTCTAGATTACAGTCTGGACACTATTTTTATATTTAGATTACAGTGTATACAGTATTCTTACGTGTAGATTACAGTCTAGAGAATTTTCTTATATCTAGATTACACTGTAGACAGTATTCTTATGTTTAGATTTATATATGCAAAAACGGCTCGTTTGGGTTGAGAAAATATTTTACATAGAAGAGCAAACAACGTTTCGACCTTCTTTGGTCATCGTCAGGTTCACAAAGAAAGAAAGAGGTAACTGACCGGAAGCTGACCACATGTTTGGAAGGGGGTTGTGTAACTGAGTGTCGGAATGTAGAGGGCGGTGTTAGATGTTTGAATATATAATTTATTTATTTTATTATATCAATATAGGTATAATGGCGTTTCTTTATATTGGTTTATTTTGGGTTTAAGTTGTTGTATAAGTAAGGCTTCTTTAATTTTGCGTTTGTTTATGTTTGTTTCTTTATTTAGTATTTGAGTGTTTTCTATGGTTATGTTGTGTTTCTTTGACTTGCAGTGTTCGAAAACGTGTGAAGGTGACTTTCTATGTTCTTTGAATCTGGTTTCCATTTTTCTACTTGTATCTCCAATATAGAAGTCGTGGCAGTTATCACATTGTATTTTGTAAATAATGTTGGTGTGGTGTTTGTCAGTGTAGTTTTTACACAATATAGACCTCACTTTTGTGCCTGGTTTTTGAATAAATTTGGTATTAATTGGAATGTCATATTTTGTTACTAGTTTTTGCCAAATGTTCGTTATTTGTCTGCTGATGTCGGGAATATATGGTATGCAGCACTGATTATTATGTCTAGATTACAGTGTAAACAGTATTCTTATGCCTAGATTACAGTCTAGATGGTATTATTACATCTAAATTACAGTGTAGACAGTTTTCTTATGTCTAGATTACAGTGTAGACAGTATTCTTACATGTAAATTACATTTTAGAGCAGGGGTGGGCATCTTCTTGTCCCCAGTGAAGAGCAGAATGAACTTTTTCCATCATTTATTTTTTGTTCGCAAATTTGGTAATCAGCAACTGCACTGCCTCACATCATCTCAAATGTCACGCGCTTCATCACTGCCCCAGAATCCGCACATTTTGCAACGTCAGTTTCGTTTAGGTGTGTTATTATCGAGTGTGCTTGCAAACATACTTTTATTGTGTAACTTTCAAGCGTTTAAATATATTTTACTTTAAATCCCATAATATGAATAAGTATATAATTCAAAAATGAAATAATCCAGATGATTATGAACACTCAGAAAATAAAGGCAATTTAACTGATTCTGGTATTACTGATGAAAACAGAATGGCATGTGACTGGAAAAACGTGACACGAGAATTTAATGAAAGTTGGGAGTTGAAATTTGTAGTGATTGAAGTAAATAATAAGTCAGTGTGTGTTTTGTGTATCGAAGGTTTTAGGAATAATAATATATACAACCTTAAGCAACACTTCAACAATTTTCAATAATAAAGCATACAACCTTAAGCAATACTTTAACAACTTTCAATAATAAAGTATACAACCTTAAGCAACACTTTAACAACTTTCAATAATAAAGTGTACAACCTTAAGCAATACTTTAACAATTTTCAATAATAAAGTATACAACCTTAAGCAACACTTTAACAATTTTCAATAATAAAGCATACAACCTTAAGCAATACTTTAACAACTTTCAATAATAAAATATACAACCTTAAGCAACACTTTAACAACTTTCAATAATAAAGTGTACAACCTTAAGCAATACTTTAACAATTTTCAATAATAAAGCATACAACCTTAAACAACACTTTAACAATTTTCAATAATAAAGTATACAACCTTAAGCAACATTTTAACAACTTTCAATAATAAAGTGTAACTGACCTTAAGCAATACTTTAACAATTTTCAATAATAAAGCATACAACCTTAAACAACACTTTAACAATTTTCAATAATAAAGTATACAACCTTAAGCAACACTTTAACAATTTTCAATAATAAAGTATACAACCTCAAGCAACACTTTAACAATTTTCAATAATAAAGTATACAACCAAGCAACACTTTAACAATTTTCAATAATAAAGCATACAACCTTAAGCAATACTTTAACAACTTTTCAATAATAAAGTATACAACCTTAAGCAACACTTTAACAACTTTCAATAATAAAGTGTACAACCTTAAGAAATACTTTAACAATTTTCAATAATAAAGTATACAACCTTAAGCAACACTTTAACAACTTTTACAGTGAATTTGTATACAACCTTAAGCAACACTTTAACAACTTTTACAGTGAATTAGTATACAACCTTAAGCAACACTTTAACAACTTTTACAGTGAATTTGTATACAACCTTAAGCAACACTATAACAACTTTTAATAATAAAGTATACAACCTTAAGCAACACTTTAACAACTTTCAATAATAAAGTATACAACCTTAAGCAACACTTCAACAACTTTCAATAATAAAGCATACAACCTTAAGCAACACTTTAACAACTTTCAATAATAAAGTATACAACCTTAAGCAACACTTTAACAATTTTCAATAATAAAGCATACAACCTTAAGCAATACTTTAACAACTTTTAATAATAAAGTATACAACCTTAAGCAACACTTTAACAACTTTCAATAATAAAGTGTACAACCTTAATAATACTTTAACAATTTTCAATAATAAAGTATACAACCTTAAGCAACACTTTAACAACTTTACAGTGAATTAGTATACAACCTTAAGCAACACTATAACAACTTTTAATAATAAAGTATACAACCTTAAGCAACACTTTAACAACTTTCAATAATAAAGTATACAACCTTAAGCAACACTTTAACAATTTTCAATAATAAAGTATACAACCTTAAGCAACACTTTAACAACTTTTACAATGAATTTGATGTAAATTTTGCAGTTGATAGCAAATATCATGTGAATGAAACTAGCCATCTGAAAGCACAACTTCATGAACAAAGAGAGGCCTAAAAGATGTTTATTATTAATAGAATTAGTTATGTTATCTAGCTATAAAGTAGCTTTGATTCCAGCTCAGAAAAATAAATCATTTCCTCATGCTGAACTAGTAAAAGAAATATTGATTGTGGTCATTGAAACTCTGTTGGAGAATTATGATTCAAAAATAAAATATGATATCCTTCAAAAGATAAATAATTTGCAATTAAGTCAAAGAACAATTGTCTGCAGAATGCTAGAGGTAGCGAAAAACACATAAAATCAGTTGCTTGAACAATTAAAAGACTGTATTTTTCTTTAGCACTAGATGAGTCAACAGATGTTAGCGACACTGCACAGGTGATTTTGCAAATGTAAGAGGGTTAAGTAGAGGAAAAGCCTTGGAACTATTTACTTCCTTATTTCCTCAAATAAAATAGTATCTTGTTGATAAAGGTAAAATTGAAAATTTCCCTGAAATTGAAACTTTGTCATGGCAATGTGATTTGTACCTTCTGTGTGACATGATGGTTCACTTGAATAATTTGAATACAAAGCTTCAAGAAAAAGGTATAATAATGAGCGAGCAATCACAGTTTATTCATGAATTTCAATTAAAAGTTAAACCTACTTGTAGAACAATAACAAAAGAATGATTTGACACATTTTGCAAAGTTGAATAATTTTCCATGAAATAATAATGACAATGATTTATCTGATGACAAAGATGATTTCTATGTAAATTGGATCAAAAATATATCTTGAAAAATTGAATCACCTTTCTCCGAATTTAAAAATTTGAAATTTTGCGTGATCCATTTCAATTTGATTTAGGAAATTACATCTTTTGTTTTGGTTTTTGGATAAGTGTGGATTTGAAGACAAGATGCTTACCCTGCTAATTGTAGAACACATAAAAGGTAAACAAAAATATCTTATCAGAGATGTGGTTCACTATTCTGATAAATGAGTCTTCCAAATTTAAAGATAGTAATTTCAAAATTATTTTCCATGTTTGAATCCACATTGGTGTGACAGTCAACATTTCTACGCTACATTTTCTCAAGTCTAAATATAGATCTCAGCCTACTGACAAAAATTTAGAGGCAAAGCTAAGATGCTCATTGAGTATAGATATTAAGCCAAATTTCATGAAACTTGTTCATGATAACTCCCATCAATTTTCACACTGAAGGTTAGTTGAAACAATTTTATTAAACCAGCATCATTCTTTTTCTTGTTTTTTTTTAATAGTGTGGATAGCGTTGTTCTCATGAGCCACAGTTGAGGCCACCATGAAAAATAAGTTGCCCACACTGGCCTGGAGAGTATTCTTATATCTAGATTACAGGGTAAACAATTTTTTTATATCCAGATTACACTCTAAACACTTTTCTTACGTCTAGATTACAGTTTAGACAGTATTTTTAGATGTAGATTACAGTATTCTTATATCTAGATTTCAGTGTAAACAGTTTTTTTATATTTATATTAAACTCTAGAGAGTTTTCTTATGCCTGGATTAAGTGTAAACAGTATTCTTATATCTAGATTACAGTGTAGACAGTTTTCTATATCTAGATTACACTCTAGACAGTTCTCTTATGTCTAAATTACAGTGCAGACAGTATTCTTACATGTCGATTATAGTCTAGAGAGTATTCTTATATTTAGATTAAGTGTAGACAGTTTTCTTATACCTAGATTAAGTGTAAACAGTATTCTTATATGTAGTTTACAGTGTAGAGAGTATACTTATATCTAAATTACATTCTATACAGTTTTCTTATGTCTAGATTACAGTGTAGATAGCCTTCTTATATCTAGATTACAGTGTAGACAGTATTTTTTACATCTAGATTACACTGTAGACAGTATTTTTTGCATGTAGATTATAGTCTAGAAGGTATTCATATATGTAGATTAGAGTGTAGACAGTTTTCTTATATCTAGATTAGGGTGTAAACAGTTTTCTTATGTCCAGATTACACTCTATACAGTTTTATTATGTCTAGATTACAGTGTAGACAGTATTTTTTACATGTACATTACAGTCTACGTATTCTTATATCTAGATTAGAGTGTAGACAGTATTCTTTCTAAATTACAATCTAAATAGTATTCTTACATTAGATTACCTGGTAAAATGTATTCTCACGTGTAGATTGCAGTCTAGAATGTGTTCTTGTATCTAATATATTTCTTATATTGAGAATTCATAAGAATCATATCAAAGCAGACTGTGGATATATAATCGGTGTATATAGATTTAAGACTAATTTAATACTAAATAAATGCTGTTTTCTTAAAAGGTTGTCTTGTAGTCTTAAAACCTTAAAAAACTTCATACTTGGGCAAAACAAAAACGGTTTACAAAGTGTTATTTAAAAATAGGTTTAACTTTACACACTTTTTCGGTTTATGTTTCAGTAAAACGCTCCTTAAGAAGCTGTGAAGCAAAACGTTGAATGTATAATTAAATAAAAAGAACAATTTCGTGTTATAATGTCGTTTATTTCTAGTATTGAAATGTATTCTGTACAACAAGATCCGTTACAGAAATGAATGCGTTTTTAAACGAAAGAAACGTAACTAATTTCATTTGTAAGTATAATATATATTTCTGAGTACCTATCCAACTCAACAAAAGAAAAAGCCCGATTATGTTTAATTTGCAAATTTTCCTGTGTTTCTCAGCATAGGCAATTATATTTTGTCTAATTTGCCAGTAACATCAAGTAGATATTTCATTCTCTGATTGTTGCACGTTTCTTGAAATGAAAAATTTGCTTTGTTTTTAAGAAAAACATCCGGATATTTAAATTAGTCATCTTCGTTTGCAAGCACTCCGTATTAACGTATGCAAATTGACTTCGCTTTAAAACAATAATTAAAGGACTTGTTTTGAAGGTCTTAGTTAATCGGGTTGATTAATGGCCTTCATTAGACGAATGTCTACTGCTCGATTCCTGTGGTAGAATCAGATGTTGTCTTTATTTATGTATATATAATATATATATCAAATGAGTTTCCACTGCATTACCAAAAAATCTCAGATTGTTTTCAAACATCATTAGTTTTCCAAATAGACACTCTGGCCTCCATTGTTTTGAAACGTATTTTCTTCTTATGGAAAAAGTTGCCATTAATCCAAAAGCGTTTACGTGAGTAAAATAAGTGAAGGACTTTTAAAATCAAATCTATTTCCAGTCATCTCTAATATTGAACCAGATCAGCCAATTTCTCTTCCTCTTTTTCCCTCATAAGTAGAAATGTAAATTCCGGCAAGAAAAGAACATTAAACCTACTCTAACCGAATTAGATCAATTTCGGGGTCTCCACCTCCTCAACTGTGGTGAATAAAAGAAAAAAGATATATGAAACCACCAAACGGATACAGTTGTCACAAAATCACAAATTAAAAATACTATATTATTCTTCAAACACTTTTATAAAATACAGATGCACTGCATATACTATATATATATGTGTGTGTGTGTGTGTGTTTTATACTATTTAAAAGCTATTTTTGAGTCACAAATAGTATGATACGATTGCTCTGTATCTAGGTTAT